>NC_068343.1:12034755-12271284 GCF_014633365.1 Diospyros lotus | reverse complement strand
AGCCCCGTCCCTGCAGGTACTTGGTTCGAGGCAGACCTCGGTGATCGGTCCAGTATCATCAGTTTCCTTGACGGGTAAATTGGAGGGAAGTCTGGCCACCTCTAAAGGTAGTCAGACGAAACTCAAAACTTAAAAAAGAAAATAAAAAAGGAAAACAACCAAAAATTCAATTATAAATTTTGTTAACGGGATGTGGAAGAAAAAGAAATATACATAAAACTTGTACATAGTTTTATAATGTGTCCTTGGGGTGCATCGTAATCCCAGCGTCTCCTATTTGCCTACTAGACTGGGAAGAGGAGCTAGAGGAGTTGGAAGAGTCCGAGCTATTCCTATCTGAGTTGCTAGAGGAGGCCATGGAGATTGACTTACCAAAGCAACGTGACATGGGAAGAGAGACAAGAAAAAGCCACAAAAAATAAGAGAAAGGAGGCAAAGGAATACCGGCTGATAAGAAGAATTCCAAGGATGGAAGAAAAACGCACGAGAGAACCCTTAAGAGGGAGCTGGTCCGTCCCTTGATGAACTTGAAGGCACCACTTAGAATCTCTCGAACCCTGTGAGAATCTTGTGCAAACAAAAAAAAAAACAAAAAAACAAAAAAAGAGATAAGGGGAAAAGAGGTCTCAAGGTCGAGACCAAGGGCCTCTTAAAAAAAAAAAAAAAAAAAAAAAAGGGAGTCCCTCGCGCGGCCGAGGCGCGAGGACTCGGCCGACGCGGCCTCAGCCCGCGCGCACGAGCAAGCCCTCGCACGGCCGAGGCGCGAGGGCTCGGCCAGCGCGGCCGAGGCACGAGGGCTCGGCCAACGCGGCCTCGGCCCGCGCGCACGGGCAAGCCGCGCGGCCTACTCCAAACGTGGTCGAGACCTCTGGTCTCAGCCATGCAAATGAGAAAGCGTTTTTAAAAAAAAAAAAAAACTGAAATGAAAAAGCAGATAAATAAAATAAAAAAGAGAAGAGGAAGATGAAAGATCTCTTATCTTTTTGCTTCACCCCCAAATATGTTTTCACTCCAATAGTGTTTGTGAGGAGGGGACCATCCCCACCCCCCTTTTTATAGAATTCTTGGAGGGCCATGGGGAGTGGTGATGGGATGTTTAGTTGGGAAGCGAGCCAACAAAAGCCAATAATAGAGCTCTTTAATCTTATTCATTTATCTTTTTTGTAAAATCTCTTTTTTCAGGAAAGCTGAGAAGACTACTCCTTCAGCTGCCCGAGCTCCTCTCCCTCGCAGCTCAAGGAGTTGGGGGGGCAAGTGATGAGGGAATATTTTACTAAGGGCAAAAATACTATACTACCCTTGGAGATCTCCAATGTGGTGCCGCCACGTGCCTGCCCCAAGAAGTGTCACGTGTCACCTATATCTTCATCATTTATCTCATATTTGATTTTGATCGAGGTTGACCCAGTCAACTGAGATTCTCTCCAACGTCCGGTTCAAAAGTTATCTTATCTCTTTAGAGTGTGCTTTATCCCATCTTTAAATAGAGGTCGACTTCTACAGGTACGGATCATCTGACTCCTAGTTCAATTTCTATTTTGGGCATATTTCTTCTACTGACTTGAGCGTCAGAGTTCTCCCGGGGATTACAGCCCCGCCCCTGCCGGTACTTGGTTCGAAACAGACCTCGGTGATCGGTCCAGTATCATCAGTTTCCTTGACGGGTAAATTGGAGGGAAGTCTGGCCACCTCTAAAGGTAGTCAGACGAAACTCAAAACTTAAAAAAGAAAAATAAAAAAGGAAAACAACCAAAAATTCAATTATAAATTTTGTGAACGGGATGTGGAAGAAAAAGAAATATACATAAAACTTGTACATAGTTTTATAATGTGTCCTTGGGGTGCATCGTAATGCACAGTAAATTAAATTTAAGTTATCAAACATAAAATAAGATTATATATATAGTCTCACCATTACTTCATACTTAAATTATTATCATCACTATTTAAATTCAATATTTAAAATAATAGGATAATGATTAATTAAAGTGTAATAAATATATTTTATTTTTAATGTATAAATATCTTTTATTAGTTGGTTAGAAATATACTTTATTTTTCACCAATAAAAGTGTTTAGACATTATAAATAAAATCCACTTATTATACCATAACTATTGCCTCGTATTTAGTATCTAAATTAAATAGTGATGTTATTAAGTATAGGACAAAATTATAATAGACCTGTTTGGTATCCAAATTAAATATGGGTGAGATTAAGTTTAGGACAAATTTGTGATAGACTAAATAATTATATCCCATGTTTGATATCCTAAGTTTTAATTGCATAAAAATTAAAATTAATTCTGTCCCATGTTTAATATAATAAATTTTGAATTAGGTACACCTAAATTTCAATTGCTAAATATTTAATCACTACAAAAAAAAAAATGATTTTAGAAACGGATTTTAGAGGGGAAATTTTTTTTCTCTTGGAAAAATTGTTTTAGAAATGGATTTAGAGACAAAATTAGTTGTCTTTGATTTAGAAATGGAATCAAAAATGAATTTCTTCTATGTCTAATTTTTTTGCACAGAGATAGATTTAGAAATAGAATTTTCTGTCTCTAATGCCCCCCCCCCCCCCCCCCCCCCCCCCCCCCCCCACCAAAGATAGAAGCCCCCAAGAGAATGAATTAATTTCGTCTCTACCCTCAGCTTGGAGAAGGAATTAATTTCGTCTCTATTTGTACAAAATTAAAGAACATAAAATAAAAATAATTAAAAGTGAAAGTATGCGAGCGATAATAATTGATATTTTAGAATATAAAATAATTAATATTTATATTTTAAAATATAAATATTAACAATATTTATATTCTAGCACATGTTGAAGCATCTAAGTTCAGAGATAGAAAAGTTTATCTCTTTAAACTCTATATTAAGGGTTTTATTTTATAATAAATAATTGATATTTTTTTACATATGATAATTTAATAATAATTTGATTAGTCGATGGTAAGACCCAGAGTCCGACAAAAAATTGAAATTTTATTATAAAGAGTAGAAAAATATAATAGTTTAAATATAAGTCAAGAAAGTAACTGACTAAATTTATAGTTCCGTGGCCAAGTGACCCATGTTAAAGCCTTTGATCATGCCAAATTTTGAATTTGAGTCGTAGGAGAAACATTATTTTTAGAAAAAAAAAAAAATGGGAAGCCATGCGCACTGGCATAAGCCTCACGTCATGTTGCGATTGGCTTAATAATAGTGACAAAAAAATTTCGTTTCCAAGAAATTTTTTTCTTATTTAAAATCAAAATGTGACCTATTCTGTGATCAATTTAGTGACAAAATTTATGCCTTTAGCGGCACATTTTGTTATCTCTAATTAGCAACAAATGTAAAATTATGTAGCTAAGAAATTAGCGACGCCTACTTTAGAGACTAATTAAAATTCGTCGCTAAGTAATTAGTTACAGAATTTTAGACATCTAACAACAGATTTCTTTAGTCGCTAAAAGCCAACTTTTTAGTAATATAGATGAAGGACGTTTTTGTCCATTCAATTAAGATTTTGTTGTTTTTAATGAAACAATTCAATTAAGAATCTTATTCCCACAAAAGTGGGAGAAAATTATAGCTAGAATTTGAATTAATTTATCTCACAGTTGCTCCAAAGAGAGAAATTAAAATTAAAAGTGGAATTATTTAATTTCAACTTTAAAAAAAAAGGACAGTCTCTAACTCTTTTGATATTCTAAGCATGGCTATCGCCTCTTTGATGGTATAATCTTCTCTTTATCTTTATACCAAACATGAGTTACATCACTATAAGAAAGTTTTTGTTAGAGGCAAATAATTTGAGTTAGAAACAAATTTTAATATGTCTTTAAATATTTTATTATGTACATCTCAATTATTCAATGCGTACTTTTAATAATAATAATTTTCACTAAAAATATATTAGAGACATAAGCAAACATGGCACATATATGATAAAGCGGGTAAAACATTTAAGAAAATATTGCTTGCATAAATAATTGGGTGAGGATGACTAAAAGCATCAAATGACAAAAATGCTCTCGACCAATTTATAGATTCACCACTTCTACCCTCATCGCCCCGTTATAGCGCCTCGCTGGACTTTTGCTAAAGCCTTAGCGAGCTTCATTAAGGCTTCATTCGGGCCTGATCAAGTTTCATGAGACCCAAGCTTCTCTCGTTTGTGGAGTCTTGATGTGTAACATTTAGCATCGAGTGATAGGAATGACCAAATCAATTTACCTTGATAAGCTTACGCGAACTTTTCAGGTATTATTCATTCTTGAGCCACCCTAATTTAAGCACGTTTAATCCGGAATTATTTCCTTACTTACTATTCTTTTGATATATATATTAACTTTTTTAGAGTATTTTTTTTATTTGATTTTAGGCTCTCAAAATATTACATTCTCTTTTTTTTTTTTTTAACACATAACGTACTCATCATATCATCATATGACCTTATGATCTAATAAAAAACAAAACAAAAAGAATGAGAAACAATGTGAAAACCGTTTGGAAGAGAAGACGATGGAGTTAGGTGGGTAAGCATCGTGGAGGTCGATCGTGGTCTATTTTATTATTTTGTTTTTGGTAAACGTCACGGTCTGTCCAAGGGTAATGTATGCATAAAAAAGATAAGCACCACAGCTATTCGGAGAATGACATGACTTGCCTTCCTGAACTCATGATTGACCAACTGAGCTTATGATTTTGAAATAAGAATTAAGGTGGGGTTGGGTAGAAGAAAAATTTTAAGATTTTGGAGATGTTAGGTTGAGAATGTATATTCTCATATATGATATAACTTTTTCATAAACAAAATTTTAAGAAATAGGATTCTCTAGAATAATTTTTAATTAATTTTCTCATAAATTTTTTTTTTTTATAAGAGATTGGGAATCCAAATTTTTTATGAACTTAAAAATATTTTTAATAAAGAAAAAGACTAAAACACCTCTTATCATTTTATAACTATATACAAACATATTATATATATGTATATATATTTATAATATATAAATATGTATTATACCCCGTACAAACATATATATTATATATACATGTATATATATAATATGTAAAAAAATGATATTTTTTTTTTACTTTCTAGAGATGTGGGTCCTAGTATTTTATATAGTAAAAATAATTTATTATTTTTAAATAAAAAATTAAATAAATATAATTTTAGAAAAAGAATATGAATTCTCAAGAATGTTACATTTAAACTAAACATAGGAATGTAACATTCTCAGAGAAGAATACTTAATATTCTTGAAAATATTTAAATCTAACCAAATATAAAATTACACAAATCCTGAAAATGAAAGATTTCCAAGAATATTCTCAGAAATAATGAATTCTAGGAATTTAAAAACTTCTTTCGTACCAAATGCCCCCTAAAAGTCGGTATATTTATAGTGTTTTTCATTAATTTAATTATGAGAATTAAGAGAATCATTTTTTTATATAAAAACATTTTAATCAACAATTACACTAATGTAATCATTTAAACACTTATATTATAACATCAAATACAAAAAAAAAAATACAAATTAACAACATATTAAATAAAAAAGTTATGTATAACACGACTCGAACTTAAAGTCTCTAAATATTTGACCGTGTGTTTTTATTCTTTTAAACATGAACTTGTGTCTAACAAATAAGGCTGCGTTCTTTTTACTTTTCAATTTTCAGTTTTGAGTTTTGAATTCATTTTTAATTTTCTGTTTTGATAGTCTATTTTTAGAAAATTGAAAACGCGTTCTGTTTATCATTTTAAAAAATTATTTCTCAAAACAGAAATTAGAAAACGCGTTCTCTTTGAAATTTTAAAAATAATTTTTTAATGATATTTTATTCAATAAATTTGATTATTTAGTAAATTAGAAATATTTAATATTAATATATTATTAAAGATATATATTTATTTTAAAGTTAATGAATTTTATAATATTTTTTCTCATTACAATAATAAAATATGAATAAATAAATAAATAAATATATTTTGAGTTTAGAGTTTGTTTTAAATGAAAACATTCAAAATAATTTTTTGTTGTTTTGAGTTTTCTTTATAATTCTTTTTTATTTTCAAAGATATATTTTTAAAAACAATAAAGAGAACGCGTTTTCATTATTTTAGAAAATTAAAAACTAAAAATAACTTGAAAATAATAAAGAGAACGCAACCTAACACAACAAGAAAAATACTAAAATGGTATTTTATGTTGTTTTTGTTTTAGTTTGTTCGTATTTTTTTTACCAATTAATGCACTTATATTAAGCCAAAAAAATATATAAGCAAAATATATATGCATATATATATATTATGAACTTCCAGATGCTCTGGAGAAAAAATTAATGTAAATTGTCCTCAATTTTTTTATGATTTGAATTATTTGTACAAAAACTTCTTATACGTACTTGTGTCTCTAAAAATCTCTTTGATTTTTCTTTTCGACTTGAACATACCCTTTATTAGTTTTTGGCAAGTAAATCACACCAAAAGTCACAAAATTTTAGCGTTCTTTTTAATTTGGTCACTAAAATTTAATTTCTTACAAAGTAATAACAAATTTTAAAATATTTTACAATGTGGTCACTAAAATGATTTTTTAACCAAAATTGTTGACGTGGCGATGATGTGGCCATTGGCACGTCAGCAATTTTGGTGAGAAATTATACAAAAATCACTTAGTGACCATATTACAAAACATTTTAAAGTTTTATTATCACTTTACAAGGAATTGAAGTTTAGTGACCAAATTGAAAAGGACACCAAAATTTTATGACTTTTGGTGTGATTTACCCGTTTTTTACGGAGTCAAATAAACTTAAGTTATTTGAGATTTAACCATGGTTTCATCTCTTTTTAGACCTATCAAATGACATTTTACATTTTCAATTTTAAATTCTTTGAAATAATAGTAAAAGTCAAATGAAAGATTAGTTTTTTTTTTTTTTTTTTTCAATTGGAAACAAAAACTGAATATAAAAATTTGAAATCATAAACAGAGAGTTCACATATACAAAGTAACAACAAAATTAGTTGGCCCTAAATGAATGTTTTTAGAATTGAAATGGAATTTGATATGCTAAAAATGAAATTTGGTGGTGGGTAACAAATGAATCAAATCGTGTGATATTTCCTATTTGTATGAAAAATAATTATAATGTCATACATCTTATTAGACATAGCAATAGGATTGATGACTACTAGCTATATATATATATATATATATGAACTTAAAATTTTCTAATATACAAATATAAGCTCCAGGTAGCTAACCAGGGCAGGGATTGAAAACTACTGCCGCAAATTAAGCTAGGGCAAGGTTCTGTAAACACCCAGCAATGTTAGAGCTGAATATATATTTCACAAGTGGGGACTGAATTGGAAAATAAAAAGTTTTGTCCTCGTTTTTCAGTAGTTGCCAAAACTTGAATAATAATGTTTTAAAACTTGTATATATAATAATATTTCGAAGCTTCTTTTTTAAGTAAATTTCAAAACTTGTATTCTAAATTTTGAAACGTCAACTCTATTGGTTTTGAAATATATAGCAATATGGTCTTTGAATTCGTGTTGTCACTCTCCCGTGTTCTCTTCTTTCTAAGTCACTCTTTATCAAATACACAAATGTCAAGGACGGTAGCTTTGAAGGCAAGTTTGAAGGTTTCCACGTTATTATTGACCGTAGCTTTCTGGCGATTAGTTTAGTTGTGCTCTAGAAGTGAATTTACCCTCTTATATAACTCTAGGTCAAATTAACTATATGATATCTGATGCAATCAAGAGTTGAGATGGGTCATTCATTAATTGCTTATTGTTAAAACAGTCTTAAAATATAATAATATTGCTGCCCATTCTCATTGATTGCGTGTTTAAGTATAATATCCAGTTGCCTTGTTAAAAGTGTGATGATAAACATGAGAATTAATCATTTTTGTTTAAAATGATTACGCAGAAGACTTGGCAATGAGTCATCGCTCAAGGGCCCCATTCCGCCGTGAATAACGCGGGGGAAGACTAGACTGCCCACCGCCCCCTTCACACGCTTTTCTTTTCTTTTTTTTAATTTTCTGTCCATATATATATATATATATATATGTTCACAAAAGTTAATTGATGAATGAGAAGGATTGGAGGGCATTGTACGTGTATGGGAGGTGTTGGAAACCATGGTCAGTGACAATGCGATGCGCATCACCCTGCAGTGCAGCCAAAAATAAAGCAACAAAACCCCATGTCAACAATGCACTGAACTGAAAAGTTTATATGAAATTTGTCGAATGAAACCTAGGAGAATCCACTATGCTGGAGGAAGATGGATGATCTAATCAGTCACAAAGCCAAAAAAAACAATCAAATGCCTCTCCTTTTTCTGTTCTGTCCTTTCCCTGTCTTACCCAACTTTAATCATGATTCTCTTATCAATACTAATTAAAACCACCCATCTTCTCTCTCTCTATATATATATATATATATCTCTGTCTTTGGACTATGGTATATGGGTGTCAAATTATATGTTCCATGAGCAATGAATTTTGTTTAAGGTATTTTAATATTGAATCCTTACTGCTCTCATTTTCAATTTTTAAATATTTGGGATTTCTTAAAGAAATGACTTAAAAGAGTTTGATATGTGATGATTTTTGTGCTGCTCCGTGTTTGATATCTACTACCCAGCAGCTTCATATATCTTCGTGTTGCAGGGATTCCAGTTTGCCGGTTGAGGTTGGGCCTCACTCTCCCACAGCCCTGTTTCCTTCTGCTGCTTGTAATCTTCTTTTCTAGTCTAGAAATGAAAAAGAAGACTCACCAAGTCCAAACCCTACCAAAGGCCAGACTCCACCCACCCACCCAAATTCATTTAAAAACAAGTCACGCCTTGTGTTGTTTGTTGATTAGATACTTTTTATATCCCATACACTACACTACAGTATGTGTATATAAAAACATACAAGTCTGTGTGTTATTCTGTATCTATTCTATTATTATGCAGACAAATACATCATTTTGATGTTTATGAAGCCTTGTTAATAAAATTATTATTTTTTAAATATTATTTGTATATTTTATTTAAAAAACAAAAATGATGTGAACTCATGGTTTTTAATCAAATATATAGAATTAACTTTAAACTAATTTTATCATTAGTTTATAATTATCCCCTTTTTACATCTCAATTTAAAACCTTTGCATTCTTTCTACAATTTGAAATGAATTTTAATTGAATTGTCGGGGGGGAATGGATGGGTGGTTAATAATGGATCAAACTAGGTCTTTCTTAGAACTTTAGAAAAAAGTGGTCTGTTCAAATTCAACTCATCTAATAAACATAATAAATATAAAGTAGTCATGTTTAGGTTAGTCCAGACTCATTGATAAACCTACTCCTACCAATGCATTCCATTTATATATATATATATTCAAATCTTTATGTATATTCACAAATTAATTTTTTTTTTTTTTTTTTTTTGTATGCTCCACCACTACTGCTAGTGCATTTCCTTAATTTTTTTAGATATTATATATATATATATTCAAATTTATACATTTAGCTTTTAAATATATTTTCTGTATTACAGAAAATATGCTTAGAGAGAGAAAGAGAAAAAAATGTTTAATAGTATAGGGAAAAATAGTGAATTTATGCAATTTTTTAATAGCATCAAAGGTTTTTATTGTTTCCAAAAACACACGAGGGTATCACTTGTATTTTTACTTAATAGATCTATGACCAAAATCGAGTAGAGGGAGGATTGGACCTCTTCCCCGCTTTGGTCTGGATAAAATTTTTTGGGTGTGTTTGATTACATTAAGGTGGAAAAGAAGTCATTTTTCAACTTACATGAAAAATGAGAATCATCTTCTCTTAGATATAATTTTTCATGAAAATAGGCAAAAACATGTTTTAATGATTGTATCATGAAATTCAATTCTATAGAAAATATAATATATCAAATACTAAAGATGGAATTCAATTCCTTAGATATGACATTTTTCATGTATTTTTCATATTATCAAACACACCTTTCTAGTTTGGCCGAATCCTATAAATTGTGAATTGTGATGGCCAGGCCAGCCAATTTGGCGTTAAGAAGCGAACGGATATGATTTGTGTTTCTGGGTGACTAGAGCGGATGGACCATTTTGACAAGGGGGTGTCACAAAGCCATGAGGTGTTGTGATTTGGAACACAAGGTGGTAGTTCCAAGTGGGGTTGATATGGCCATGATGGTCGACAATTTGAGTGGAGTTGAGTTTCTTCTGTTGGGGTTGACCCACAACACGCCATAGCATGGTTTCGTAGTGCTTTGGACGTGAGGTGAGGTTGCAGTGGCCAACTTAGAAAATTATTTCAGCGAGGATGAAGTTGCACTGATAACAATGTTTACAAAGATGAATAAAAAAGAACAAGACATCATAAAAACAATACAAATTTTATATTTTTCTCTACTAATCTTATAATAAACACTTACAAATTTGTCTAAAAATTAAAGAATAAAATTTCACTTGTTAGACATACATCTTCAAGATTGAAACTTGATATAGATGAATAAGATAAGGGGAAAACAAATAAAAATAGAAAATTATAAGGGGAAAACAAATAAAAATAGAAAATTATAAGGGTAAATCAACCATATAACTCCCCAAGTTTGGCCCTTTGGTCTCAATGTAAAGTTCTTCGATTAATAATGGTTCAATGTTTTTATTATGTGCCAATTATGTTGATTTAGCTAAAAAAGTAGAGTGGTAAAATAATAATGGATGCACGTTCTTAATAGAAGAATGTACATATATATACATGGTTTGGTACCTAACATCTATCATATTTTTCTCTTCATCATACACCATTATTCGGGGTGTTTTAAAGTTTGGAAGTGTCAAAACTAACAAAAAAACGTGAGAAAACAACAATGGTAGGAGGTAATCCACAATTTATTTTTATTTTTTTTTTGTTTTTGGTAGACGTCATGGTCTTTTTTATTATTATTATATTCATAAAAGAGATAAGCACCACAGCTATATGGAGAATGACACGAGTAAGGGCAATTAATTATATGGGGGTGTTGACCAAGAAAGCTTATGATTTTGAAATAAGAATGAATAGTCGGTATATTAAGTGTTTTTCATTAATTTAATTTTCAGAATTAAAAGAAGCATTTTTTTTATATATAAAACCATTTTAATCAACAATAACACGAATGTAATCATTAAAATACTTATATTATAACAACAAATACAAATTAAATAAAAAATAAAAAAAATAAATAAAAAATGTATGTATAACACGACTCGAACTTAAAGTCTCTAAATATTTGAGCGTGTGTTTTTATTCTTTTAAACATGAACTTGTGTCCAACAAATAACACAAAAAGAAAAATATTAAAATGGTATTTTATATTAAGCAAAAAAAAATACCATTATTTGCTTGATCACAACAATTAATCCACAATTTATTTTCTGCATTGATCTAAATGTTATTAGATGTTTGTAGCATATTAGATTGGTTTATTTGTCTAACAATTGATATCAGAGCCATTATTTACTTTTGCCTTGACGTTTCCAAAATTCTAAAAAAAAAATCAAAAATAGATTTCGTTGAAGTTTAGATTTGATCTGTAATTTTCTGGAATATTTTGATTATTTGAGTTTAGAAATCTTTAGAAAATTATTTTTTTAATATTCTATAATTTGAATCATCTAATTTAATGGTTGAAATCTTGAGATTTAACCGGGTCTACTTGATGGGTTGAAAATATCCGGATAGAGATTGAGGACAACACTGTTCAGCTGGTGTTTCAATTAGGCCATTTAGTGGGCTGATTTTTTATGGGCTAGTGCTTCAATTTGGCCATTCAATGGACTGGTTTTACACGGGCTTTTAAGTGAGGTGGGCCTTATATGTTTTAATTTATTATTGGGTCTAAAAATTTCTAGTGTTTTCATGGGCTTTTAAGTGGGATGGGCTTTGCATGTTTTAATTCATTATTGGGCTCACATATTTTAATTTGCTATTGGGCTTGCATATTTTTCCACTTTGGACTTGCATGTTTTAACCCATTATTTGCCTGCAAAATTAAGGATAGTTGTTGGCCCATTTCTGTTAAAAAAACAAAAAGAATTTTGTAATTATTTGTTTCAACTTATTTGCATGAATTAATTTATTCTATCCATATTAATTTATGCAATATGTTGAATGAGTTCATTTGCATAAAATTAATAATATGTGCATAATATTATGATTTAATTATGCAATATTATGTTTATGTTTATTGCATGATATATGAGAATATTTTTGGTGCATAATTAAAATATGAAATACATATTATTTGCATAAAATTTAATTTTATGCATAATATTTAAATGTCTAGTGATCCATATAATTTTAATTAATTAAGGATTAGCCACAACATCCTTAATTAAATAAAATTATATATTATGTTTAGGATCACATAAAGAATTGTAATTAATTATATTTAATATTATAAATTTTATCCTACATGAACTTTTATTATATTTATATAATTAATTATGATAAAATATCAAATTATTTTCATAATATTCCTACAGGAATTATGAGTTAGTACATAATTTGATAGTTTTATCATAAAGTTTATTTTTAATAGAATTATTCTCATAATATATCCATAAATCATGAATTAAGTATATAATTTGATACTTCTATTATAAAGAACACATGAATCTGTTTGAATTAAAAATTTAGCCCACATGCAATTTTTATGTTATTAGATTCATTTATGTATGATTTACATTGGTAAAACATGCAATTTATTTAATTAGATCTCAAAATTTTGACATAAGCATTTATAATATTTATACAGCTTCACAACTTGTTAATTTCTCTGATATTCGTTGCGATATTCTTGAATTAACAGGTGATAACTTTAAGATATGAAAAGAAATAATTCTTCTCCATCTAGGGTGGATGGACATTGACTATACTATTAGGAAATACGAGCCATTAGCAATCACTGATACTAACATTATAGTGAACATCTCACTTTATGAACGTTGAGAGAGATCTAATTGTCTCAAAGTGATATTCATTAATACTAATTTTTTTGTTGGTATACGTGGTTTTGTCGATTAGCATAAAAAGGTTCAAGACTTGTTGAAAACGATTGAT
Organism: Diospyros lotus; assembly: GCF_014633365.1. Lineage (NCBI taxonomy): Eukaryota > Viridiplantae > Streptophyta > Magnoliopsida > Ericales > Ebenaceae > Diospyros > Diospyros lotus. Next base: position 12,258,137 of record NC_068343.1, on the reverse strand, counting down.
GATCAATTTATCACTTCTAATAAGGCACTTGCAAGCACCATAATTATGAAGTTCTCATCCTTGAGGCTCACCAGCGTGAAAGGTATGCATAAGCACATCATATAGATGAGGGACATTGGGCTCAACTTAAGAAACTCGAGATTACATTATCCGATTTATTTCTTTAGTGCATTGTATCCTGAATACTCTCCCACCACAGTATGGGTCGTTCAAAATCTCGTACAACACAAATAAAGATAAATGGTCAATCAATAAATTAATGATCATGTGTGTTTAAGAGGAATGGAGGCTTGTGATAGAGCATGGTGAAAGTGCAATGCTGACTACAACACAGGGAAAAGGCAAATCTCAGGCCAATCAGAAGGAGAAGGGTAAAATACCACCCTAAACTGATATTAAGAAGGAATCCAAGTGTTTCTTCTATAAGAAGAATGGACACATGAAGAATGATTGCGCTAAATTCAAGAAATGGCTTGAGGATAAAGGTAATCCAACCTCGTTTGTTTGTTATGAATCTAATATGCTTAATGTTAATATTAACACTTGGTGGATTGACTCTAGCTTTACAGTCCATACTGCAAACTCCTTGCAGGGTATGCAAAATCTAAGGAAGCCAGTGAAAAGTGAGCAAAATATCTTATTCGGAAACAAGATGGGCTCACATGTGGAGGCTATAGGGACGTGTGTTTTGACTTTAAGTAGTGGGTTTTTTAAAAAAATTAGATAAGACCTTCTATGTTCTAAGTTTTTCACGAAACTTGATTTCAGTTTCCAGACTTGTGCCTTTCGAATATTCCTTAAAATTTTTAGATATATCATTCAGTTTGTTTTATAACTTTGATTGTATTGGGAATGGTATTTTGTCTTATGGTCTTTATCGTATTAATTTTTAAGACAATGACATTTAGAGTTCAATGCATGTTTATACTAGTACTAAAAAGTATATTATTAACGAGGACTCCTTTATATTAAAAGATTAATGAATGATGGGGTACTTAGTACTCTAGATTTTACTGATTTTGAAACATATGTGGACATCATTAAGAAAAGTAGGCCAATAAGTCCAAGAAATGTGCTAATAGGAGTTCAAACATATTAGAAATGTATATATTGATATATGTAGTCCAGACATAAACTCACATGGTCAGAAATATTTCATCACTTTCATTGATGATTACTCACGATGTATGTATCTCTACTTGCTTCATAACAAAAGCAAAACATTAAATGCCTTTAAGATCTTTAAGGCTAAAATAGAGAAACAATGTGGGAAACAAATAAAAATTATAAGATCAGACAGAGGTGGAGAATATTATAGTAGATACATTGATGATGGATAAGTACGTGGTCCGTTTGCTAAGTTTCTTCAAGAGCATGAAATAGTTGCTCAATACGCCATGCTTGGTTCACCAAACTAAAATGGTGTGGCAGAAAGAAGAAATCAAACATTATTGGACATGGTGCGAAGTATGCTTAACAGCTCCAATCTTTCTAAATCCTTGTGGACTAAAGTACTAAAGACGACTGTCTATATATTAAACCGGGTTTCAACCAACGTTGTTCCAAAGACAATTTGAATTATGAAAAGGTTGGAAATCAGGTTTGCGACATATGTGCATTTGGGGATGCCCGTCTGAAGTGAGAATTTATAATCAACAAGAGAAGAAGTTGGACTCGAGGACCATTAATGGGTTTTTCGTTGGATATGCCAAAAGCTATAAAGGATACAGATTTTATTGTCCATACTCACAGCACTAGAATTGTGGAATTAAGAAGCGCTAAGTTTCTTGAGAATGACTTGATCAGTGGAAGCGATCATATCATGAACAAAATTCCATAACATGATCATTCAGAATTTTAACATTCCACATCAAATGATAGATTGGTTATAGTTCACAGCACTCTTCAAATTCCAACCGATGTTGAACAACCAATCAATGAAGTTCCACAAGCCGCTAGCAACATTCTAGTGGATCAAGTAGTTCAGGAATTACTAGCACCTCCTGAACAGTCGGTTGAATCACAAGCTTCTCAAGAAGATGTTGATACAACATTAAGAAGATCCACTAGAACTAAGAGGTCGACAATCTCTAGTGATTATAGTGTACCTACAAGAATCTGCCTACAACGTTGAAGCCGAAAATGATCCTGAGTCATTTTCACATGCCATGAGTTGCAAATAATCAAAATTATGGTATAATGCCATGAAGGAAGAGATGAGTTCTATGAAGAGTAACGGAGTTTGGGATTTTGTTGAGTTATCTCATGGTGCAAAAACCATTGGTTGTAAATGGGTCTTTAAGACTAAGAAAGACTCATTAGACAACAGTGAGAGTTACAAGGCAAAACTCATTGCTAAGGGATTCACTTAGAAAAAAGGAATCGATTACACGAAAACCTTTTCTCCAGTATCTAAGAAAGATTCATTGCACATTATTGTGGCATTAGTAGCTCATTTTGACCTTGAGTTGCAATAAATGAATGTGAAAATAGTTTTTCTCAATGGAAATCTAGAAGATGAGGTTTATATGAAACAACCTAAAGGATTCCCCTTTAGTGATGGTGAGCATTTGATTTGCAAGTTTAAGAAATTCATATATTCTCTAAAACAAGCGTCCCATCAGTGGTATTTTAAATTCCATGAAGTAATTTATTCATTCGAATTTGTTAAGAACCCCATGGATCAATATATATACCAAAAGGTCAATGGGAGTAGGATTTGTTTTCTTATTTTATATGTGAATGATATTTTGTTTGCAACCAATGATAAAAGTTTGCTACACGAGGTAAAACAGTTCTTCTCTAAAAATTTTGATATGAAGAATATGGCTGAGGCATCTTATGTCATTGGCATTAATATCCATAGATAGATTTCAAGGCATCTTGGGTCTATCTCAGGAAACTTGTATCAATAAAGTTTTAAAGAGATTTCGGATAAAGGATTGCTCACCAAGTGTAGCTCCCATTGTGAAGGGTGATAGGTTCAATTTGAACCAATGTCAGAAGAATGGTTTTGAAAGGGAACAAACAAAGAACATTCCATATGCTTCTATTGTCGGAAGCCCAATGTATGCTTAGTCTGCACAAGGCCTGACATTATATTTGCTGTAGGAATGTTAGGACAATATCAGAGTAATCCAGGTATGGACCACTTGAGAGCTGCAAAGAAAGTAATGAGGTACCTTTAAGGGACTAAGAACTTCATGCTTATGTATAAACAGACGAATAATCTAAAAATGATTGGTTACTCAGATTTTGACTTTGCTCATTGCGTTGATTCATGCATATAAATCAATATCATGATATATTTTTATGATGGTCGGTGGAGTTGATCATGGAGAAATGTTAAGTAGACCTTGACTATTACTTCCACTATGGAAGCCAAGTTTGTCTCTTGTTTTGAGGCTACTTCACACAATGTATGGATCAAAAGTTTCATATTTGGGCTTAAGATTATGGATTCCATTTCTAAGTCATTAAGAATTTTTCGTGACAATTTAGTTATTGTCTTTAGTTTTAAGAACAACAAAAGTTGACGTAGAAATAAACACATCAACATTAAGTACTTAGTTGTAAGGAAATGTGTTAAAGAAAAGAAAGTGGTCATTAAGCACGATTGAGTTGATAATTGTTGATCCTTTGACTAAAGGCATGCTCCCATTGAAATTCAAGGATCATGTTGATAAGATGGGACTTGGTTCCACCATGTAATTGTATACATTTGATATTTGAATGAAACTCTTATTTATTATGATGTTTTCTCATATTTATGTGCACCTTAATTTATTTGAGAAAACACATCTGTATAGGACCAAGAACAAACACAGGGTTTATTCATTAAGTAATGTTGCCACATGAAGTATAATTCTTGAGAAAATGAATACATTATAATACATGGAAGGTAATATTCGTTGTTAGAGGACTTACTGCCATGATTCATATATTTATTTCTTGAGAAACGACAATCAATGAGATTAAGTTAAGGCATCAAGTTAAACGTATGGACCAAGTGAGAGAATGTAAAGTTCTTTGATTAATAATGGTCTAACGTTTTCATTATGTGCCAGTTATTAGTTCATTGATTGAGTTGTAAATTGATAATAAATGCACGTTCTTGATGAAAAAATGTACATATATATGGTTTGGTCCTTAGGCTCTATCATCATTTTCTCTTCATCATACACCATCATTCGAGGTGTTCTAGAGCTTGGAAGTGCCTTGGATGTAATTCACGATTTATTTTTCGCATTGATCTAAACACTATTAGATGTTTGTAGCATGTTAGATTAGTTTATTTGTCTAACACTCAATACTCTCCAAATATTGAAATCGTCTAATCAATTTTTAAACTTCAAAATTAGTAGTAATACCACCCTAAAATTAAGCTTTTGTGAGGTTCTCATCACTAATTTTAAAAAGTTTAGGAATTGATTAAATAGACCTTAGAATTTAGATGGGGTCTAGGTCAAATGACAAAAATTTAGTCTGATCAATTTACTCCTATAATAAATACAAACCCCAATAAATCAACTCTAAATAAATAAAATCATTCTCTTTTTAACTCGACCAAATAAAGAGTATTAAAACATTGTTCATATAAATCACTCAACTTATTAGAATGATTAAATTTTAAAGAGTAGAATAGTAGAATTATTTTATGTGTGGCAATGCTTGATAACCAAGCTTGTAACTTGGATCCCTGTAACAATATATATATTTTTATAAATAGTTAGAAAAAAACTTGCAATCTAAATTGTCTATAATTAGTTTATATTTAAACTTAAGAAATTAAAATAAAAGTTCAAATAATTGAGAGGTATAAGAAATTAAATTTTAAATAGAAGGACCAAAGCCAAATTGGATTCTAATTGAACACTAAGGTTGCGTTTTTTTTTACTTTCAAATTATTTTTAATTCTTAATTTTTTAAAATAATAAAAACACGTTATTTTTGTTATTTTTAAAAATGTATTTTTGAAAACAAAAAAAAAATTATAAAGAAAACTCAAAATAACAAAAAATTATTTTGAGTGTTTTCATTCAAAATAAACTCTAAACTTAAAACACATTTATTTATTTATTTATTTATATTTTATTATTGTAATGCAAAAAAATATTACAAAATTCATTAATTTTAAAAAATATATATATATTTAATAATATATTAACATTAAATATTTCTAATTTACTGAATAATCAAATTTATTGAATAAAAAATTATTTTCAAAATTTCAAAGAGAATGTGTTTTCTAATTTTCTGTTTTGAGAAATAATTTTTCAAAATGATAAAAGAGAACGTGTCTTCAATTTTCTAAAAACAGACTACCAAAATAGAAAACTGAAAATGAATTCAAAATTCAAAACTAAAAATTGAAAAGTAAAGAGAATGGAATCTAAACTATTCAGGCAAATCACCATTTTTACCAATTTTGTTTTTGCTGAAAAAAAAAATTGTGAATTTTTTAATTAGTTTTTGAATTTTGAAAAAAAAACATTAGTTTTATTCTATTCAATTAATTTTTGAATTTTAGCATAACATAACATATATATAAGGTAGCTTAATCATATAAGGGGTACAACGGATTTCTGTCTTCTCGGTGGCAACAAGACCACCTCTTTATCATATCAATACTAAGAAAGCTCGCACGAGTATCCTGCAGTGGTCAAACATTTAAAGTTTTATATAGAATATCAGGATTCAACTCAATACAGAGATTTACTGGAAAGTTTAAGTTCTACATGAACTGCACTAAACATCCAACTTTAAGTGTGTATAGATTGTATCTGCATCTAAATTTATTCGAAGAATGCATTAGGGGGAAAGGTCACCCGTTCCTGGGGATTCGTCGAGCAAAGTTTGGATATCCCATGTGAATAAAAAAAAAAAATAACGTCAAGCAAATATAAATCCAAAAAAAGTTTAGAAAATAAAGCAACATAGTCATGCAATTGCAAATAAATTTTTATGTATCTTAACACTGTGATTATTATATTTATTTATTAATAATTAAAAAAGTATAATAATATTTTTTAATTACATAAATACCAATCTCTGATACGTCAGCTATTATTTCTTACACGAAAATTCATTAAAATGCTTGTACAAAATGTTTAATGTATCCGAAAAGATATATTAAAATAATTCTTTGATAGAATTATTATATAAAATATTAATTTTCTGTTGGATATTTTTTCCGTGACCAAGCCAGACTTCCCATTCTGGCCGTGACTCAAGTCGTAGAAATCCAGTCAACAATGGCAGGTCGTCTACGTAAGGTATACCATCTTTGACTGGAAGTCTGGAACTGCCAAATTTAAGACAAGTCGATTACGCAATTTCCCCAACAAATATTAAACTATCGCCCTTACCTTAAGCCTCAAGTCCGAATGCCCCATCTCCTGAGTTAACACAAATTCCCACAACAAAGAAAGGAAGAGCAACCCAGCAAGTATGAAGATCTGGCCGCTGGTTTTGTTAGCCTTGGCCACGTTGTCAGCTCTATCCGCTGAACAATGTGGTAAACAAGCTGGTGGCGCCCTGTGCCCAAATGGGCTTTGCTGCAGCCAATACGGTTATTGTGGCGACACCGATGACTACTGCCTAAAAGGTTGCCAGAGCCAGTGCAAGTCTGGTGGCGGCGGTTCAACTCCCACGCCCTCCCCTAGCGGCGGTGGAGGAGGCGTTGCTTCCATTATCACCCCGGCTCTTTTTGACCAAATGCTCAAGCATCGAAATGAGGAGAGTTGTAGCCACGGATTCTACACTTACGATGCCTTCATTGCCGCTGCACGGTCGTTTAATGGGTTCGGGACGACTGGCGATGACGCCACTCGTAAGAGGGAGTTGGCCGCGTTTTTGGGCCAAACCTCTCATGAGACAACTGGTTAGTGGCTGGTTTTTGTCTTTTTTCCTTTTTGTTAGGTGGTTTAATTTCTTGTGCCGGATACTGACGGTCGTCGACGTAGGTGGGTGGCCAAGTGCACCGGATGGTCCGTATGCGTGGGGATATTGCTTTGTAAGGGAAGGAGGTGATCATACCGATCCCTTGTGTACCTCCAAAGATTGGCCATGTCCCCCTGGTAGAAAGTACTATGGTCGTGGACCAATCCAACTAACCCAGTGAGTTCCCCAACTCTTTTTATCTTTCAGTGATGAGACTCGTCTTGTGATCCTGATTTTTTGACCATGGTCCTTTCTTGACTTCTTTAATTAGCAACTACAATTATGGTTTAGCGGGCAAAGCAATTGGAGCGGATCTGATAAACAATCCAGATCTGGTAGCCACAGACGCGATCGTATCATTTAAAACGGCCATATGGTTTTGGATGACCCCACAAGCAAACAAACCGTCATCGCACGACGTCATCGTCGGAAAATGGACGCCGTCCGAGGCAGACAGGTCGGCGGGTAGGGTTCCAGGCTATGGTGTCATCACCAATATCATCAATGGTGGGTTGGAGTGCGGTCAAGGCCCAAAAGACAAGGTGGCAGATCGGATCGGGTTTTACAAGAGATACTGTGACCTACTAGGTGTGAGTTATGGAAACAACTTAGACTGCTACAATCAAAGGCCTTTTGCCTAAGGGGCTTCGCGGCCCATTGAAGTTATTGGCAATTTGCCAAATGTCTTATTTAAAAATAAAGATAAAGCGATATCTTTGTACGCATTATCTATCAGTTGCTTGTACGTATCGTACCTAAATTTATCTGAAGCAAAATATTTTATTTAAAAATATAAAATCTTATTATGCAAGCAAAATTTGAACTCATAACTTTTCATATCTAGTACAAAATTAATTAATTATACCACTATACTCAAATTTATCTCCATATAAATATTATCTAAAAAATTAAACTCCACCTATATATTTATATATGTGCCAAATTCAGCAGTAAAATCCACAAGCACGGGCACGGCAGCATAGACCCCCATTTTAATAACTTGAACTAAAAAGCAAACAAAAATCCAAACTGCCCGATTAATTAATGAAGGCAAAACTCTAATTAAAATCCAATCCATTGGTCATCTATCCCCATTAAAAGTCAATTATTCTCTGCAAAGTTACAAAGTTAATTATTCTGGTATGATGTGACATCCAATAATCATAATACCAAACTCGTCTCTTTTATGAATGAAAAAGTAAAATTGTAGGGCACCCACCACCAGAGGCACCTGCACCTTTTCCCATTTTAAGTGTACCGTTTGTCTTCAATTATATTATTTTACTTACTTTTTACACTACACTCTCATTATTTGAAGCACATTATATTTTTTATATAATTTTTTTGATTATATGGTATCTTAGAGTGCTAGTCCTAAAAATACTATAGAAGAACCCAAAATATACAATGTCTTAACTCTTAATATTGTCTTTTATTAGAGTTTGCATGATTTTGTATCATTATTTATCGAATTTAAAGAATAAAGAGACAAATAATACTGCTAATGACGCCTGTTAAGAGTAGATTAGATTCCTTAAATGTTTCTTAGTTATATATATTTTGTGAAATTTAAAAATAATTGTCTAAAGAAAAATAGATCTCAAATGCACAACAAAAATTTTCATGTGTTAACGCCTCCGATTTTGCCACGTAGCACCGACAGCTTGATTTGGGGCAAGACTAAAGAAGAATAAATACTCTGCTTTCTGGTGGCAAGGAGTAATGATCGCCGGACATAGGCAGGCAGAGAAAGATGACGATGACGATGAGTGACAAACAGGCGGCCCATAAAGTTTCAGGATCTTGGAAAATCAGCTACAGCTTCCATTTACTTGTAGCACTGCCAGTGGGCATCTTCCTCATTCTGGCATTTTACTCAACCAGTAGAGAGAGCCAGTTGGTGGCGGAAGAAGATCATCGCCGCCGGCCAAACAAAGACGGTGCCGGTGGCGGCAATGGGTGCGACTTGTTTTCAGGCAAATGGGTGCTTGACAAGGAGCCTAATTTTTATCCTCTGTATAAAGAGCAAGATTGCTCTTTCATTCATGACGGGATAGCTTGCGAGAAGTTCGGCAGGAAGGATCTCAAGTATCAGCAATGGCGGTGGCAGCCTCATGACTGTGATCTCCCAAGATTCAATGCCACAGCAATGCTGGAGCGGCTAAGGAACAAGAGGCTCGTATTTGTGGGGGATTCAATTAACAGAAATCAGTGGGTTTCAATGGTCTGCTTGGTCCAGTCTCCCATCCCTCCCGCGCTCAAGTCCGTGCACCTCAATGGCTCCTTGATCACCTTCAAGGCGACTGTGAGTTAAAACGCTAATTATATATAACTGGTGATCTATGATTGGATTTCAAAAATTCAATCCATTCAATGAGAAGCATATACATACATATATATATATAATAATATAATAATGGCTGGCTGATTATTAGGAATACAATGCAACAATTGATTTCTACTGGGCGCCGCTGCTGGTGGAGTCTAACTCCGACGATCTCTTCCACCACCGCATCGCCGACCGGATCGTCAGAGCCGAGTCGATAGAGAAGCATGCCCGGAGCTGGACTGACGCGGACATTCTCGTGTTCAATTCCTATCTGTGGTGGAGACGGCCTAAATTGAAGGTCTTGTAAGTGGATGTGTTTTATATATGTATCATCATCGTCTTTGAAATTATAGCACTCAAAAGCTCATAAAATTCAAATTTGGGACACCTTAAAATTTAGTAATATTAGGGCTTACAACAACTACAGTACGTACCAAATTCAGAATCAGGTGGTTAAAACACCAAATTTATAGAGAGGCAAATAATAAGATGAGCGTACGACTACGAGTAGGTGGGGATCATTCGGAAGTGGAGATGGAATATACAAAGAGGTGGAGATGTTGCGTTCGTATGAGATGGCTCTGAGAACATGGGCGGATTGGTTAGAGTTTCATGTTAACCGCAGCAAGACCCAGCTCTTCTTCGTTACCCTGTCCCCCACTCACAACAGGTATAATATTTTTAATTTTATATTCCTTTTATAGCTTCTTGATATATTCAAAAGTAAAAAAGAATAATAATAATAATAATTGGATAATAGGGCCAAGGAGAGGGATGAACATTGATGAATGGGATGGATCCATACGAGTGGGACATTGAACCAACGTGTTATGTTGGAAGATGTTGGTTGGGATTTGTCCTGGAACATTGATCATTCCTGCAAGCCTTATCCCAACCAACCAACGCGCACACACACATAGTATTGACTGTTTGAGAGGGACACCATTCTTCAGCCCTGTTCATAATATTAAAAAAAAAAAAATTGTCATTAGCTGATGATGTTTAAAATGGCATTTTCTATTCAAAAACAAAAAAAAACTCAATGAATGTGCTGTAAAATTGCAGGGCTGACGAATGGGGCAAGCCGCCAAACCACAAGTGCAACAATGAAACAGAGCCAATCGCAGAAGAGGGACACCAGGGGATGGATTCAGACCCTCAAATGATGAAGATTCTAGAATCAGCCATTGGTGAACTGGGAAGCAGAGGGTTGAAGGTTCAAATGTTGAACATAACCCAGCTTTCAGAGTATCGCAAGGACGCCCACCCATCCATCCATTCCAAGAAATGGGGCCCCGAGGAAATATCAAACCCTGTTCGTTTTGCGGATTGCACCCATTGGTGTCTTCCTGGAGTGCCTGATGTCTGGAATCTCATCCTCTATGCCTACATTTTTGGTTCTTGATTGGATGCTTCAGTCGGCTCGCTATTTCTGTTGTTGATTATAATTTATATGCTGAAGATTGAACCCAAATTCATCTTCTTGTCCGCTTCCATTCTCAAATTCATTTTCTTAAATGTTTTTTTTTTTCAATTTAATTTTATGGCTTAGGGTTAGGGTTCCAAGATAAGACATGCTTAATGTATCTTACTTTTATTTTTAATTAAAATTAAATGATCACACATAACTGAAATTGAGATATATAATAAAATGCATGGTATCGCATATATTTTTAAAAAATTAGAGTACATTTAATGTATCTATCTTGTGCATGCAGAACACATGATATTTAGTGTTTTGGCAGAGGTTCTTGAATGTTACTTAGGTCTTACATACAATTTTAATTTAATTGTCTTCACTTTACTTTTTGATGGTTAGAAGTTAGATTTTATGGAACTAATTTAGATCGAGTAATGGTAGGAGTCGGTGTCAATATCTTCATTGAAAGAGATGTTAGACAGATGAAACAATGACATACCTTATTATCTTCTAATAATGAGAATATATTATACGTCATAATTTTTAATATTATTGATTTAGATGAGAGAATTTAGGCATGCTAAGTAGCATTTCTCAAGTTCAAGTTGTGGGTGTACATTAATTGTATACATTCTCAGACACCATATAACTGGTTTTAAATGATCATAGGGTGGCATTTATTGTTTTGGGCTAAAAATCAATTCTTAATTAGAATCCCTGAAACCAAATTAGAGACAAAGAGAGAAGAAATTAAAGAAAAGAAAAGTAGAAGAGAAAAAATTGATTTCTTTTTTTTTTTTTTGGAAAAATAAATGACAGCCTTTTCTTTTCTAAAAGGAGAAATTAAAATGATAAGTGTTAGTGGTAATTTTTGTCTTTTGGAGGGGGATAATAAAATAAAAGGATAGATGCCAAAAGGATGGGCAATCCAATTTTGCTCGGTTCTACTGGCCATTTATATAGGGTTGAGTTAACCTATTTATTTTTTGGCCCAAGGCCCAGCCTGTTTAAAGGCTCAACTACTCAGCTCAATTCATGGGCCCAACAAAATTTGTATTTTATAGAAAAATAACATTATTTATAATTTAATTTTAAATTTTAATTTTTGATATATAATTTAATAACTCTAATACATTAAAAATTATATAAAAATTCCATAAATTTATAATAACAATCAATAAATCCCAAATAATTTATATCCAGTACAAAATTTTACACTAGTTTACAAGAAAAGTTAATATTTCATATATGAAAAGTCATAATCACTTTAAAAAATTCTCAATATATAAATAAATATGTAATTATACACAGCTATTGCAATTCAAATTCAAAATATAAAGTAATTTTATAAATTTTAAGAGTTGGAATCTTTCCATATCCTTTAGTGTATATAATTTCTATAATTTCTCATGTATAAAAAATAAATGTAATTATATCAATGACGCAATTAATTGCCTCCACAAATATCAGGCTCAATGTATAGCATACGATAGATGGAAAACTATCAAAATTTGGGTCCCTGATTGCCTTGCATGGTTTTTGATATTTATGTCTTCGATTACGTTAGGAGAGATAAATTATAAGTGTGAGACTTTACTTCACTGTGCAGGGTGATAATTAAATTTATAACCCATCAAACTAACACTGATATATCACTTATTTGACCGCTTGATCTACTTAGGCCAAAATTTGAGCCCATGCCCTCACAAGGGTCTGCCTATGTCTAATATTATTATAAGTGTATATAAAGGATGAGCAGCATTAGGGTCAAACCTATAGGTTGTGATTTGCATGCTAATGAGTGAGACCAGTCATTTACTTGTATCGGCTGATGTTAAATCTAGCATCGCATAATACAAATCTTCAGAAAAATCACGGATAGAACTAATTTTTGCAGAAATATACAAAGCAAGGTAGAACCACTCACCTATTTTGTTTGTTGGGTTCAGATGTCTAAAATTTTTGTTACTCGTGCATAATTTAATTAAGGGTCTTTGGGTATCAAGAAATCTATTTTGTACTTCTTATTCTCATTTATTATTATTATTATTACAGACTTTTGATTTCTTTTTTTTTTTTAAAAAAAAAAAACCCATTTCCAAATTTGGGTTTGAGTCTAGGGTCTCCTTAGAAAATGGGTTGGGGCTTTTAGAAAATGGGTTGGTATAAGGGGTTAAATCCTGTGTATCAGTTATATCTTTTAAGATCAGAGTTTAAATTATTTTTAAGATGAATCTACACATATTACTTCTTTTATGCTTATATGACAAATAAGATTATATAAACTCAAGACATTTTTTCAACACCTGTCCTAAATGCTCTCAATTGAAAATCTACCAAGTTTTAAAGGGTATTTCAATGCCCACTAATCTTCTAATCGAAGTTGAACACAAAGAAAATGGAAACGAGACTGGAATGGAAGGATTTATAATCTATCAAAAAAGACACGAAGATTTATGGGCTGAGAGATATCATTAAATTGGGGTCGACATAAGTAAGAAAGGGTATGTATGCAATATTGCAAGACACATTAGATACGGATGAGTGACCGTGGAGTGGCAATAAGATGTCAGCATGTACGATAGGATGCTGCCACGTTATAGCCACGAATGCCACAGCCTGCATCATCCAGTTGTTCTTATCTTTTTTCCTTCCACAAAACGCCACAAACGTACGTGGTAGCAAGGATTCAAATCAAATGCCTATCTTCCAGTCTTTTGTTTGCTTTCGGTCGTCATACCAAACATTTATTCACGATTGATTCTCCTCTTGTCCCCATAACTTGAAAGTCACAAAATAGAAATTCACAAGACGCCTCCTTCCTTCCTATCTTCTGTTGTCACAAACATTTATTCACAATTTTCCTCGTCCCGTGACTTGAAAGCCACAATAGTAGATTCCCAAATCTCCTCATCCCCTGGCTTGGAAGTGAGGCATATGTCCTTTATTTTTATTTTTTTTAGATTAAGTGCTACCACTCGCACTCCCGTCGAATTTATCTCAAGGTCATCACGAGAGAGATAAATCAAAATATGCTTAAGTGACCATGATTTTTTTTTTTGAAATTGCATCCACTAGCACTTTACCAAGAATCACTTTCAAAAAGATGTAAATTTTTTACTTCCCTAAAAAATCGATCTCATACTCACAATTTTTAGCATGACTTTATAATCTCCTCTTTTACCACCCCGCTACGCCACTCGAACAAGATTAAATGAAACTCTCGAAAGACAAATAAAGTACACATAGGCATGTCTTTCTCCTATAAATCAACTCGAGGTGACATTGCTATGCAAACAAAAATATATTCTACAATGAAGAAAGAAAGAAATTAAAAAGCCTAATACAATCTTTATTAAATAAGATATAACTCTTTTTAAGACGTGCCACAATAATTTCTAAGATATAATCATTGTTTTAATGATAACAAAAGGAAAAAATTCTTATAAAAATAATAATCTATTTTTTTATTTTTTAATATAAAATTTTAAAAAATATTCATACATATATATCCAAACAAATTTTTTTATAAAAATAATATATTATATATGAATTTTGATCCTCTAAATAACGTAATTTAGTTTATACTAAATAACGTTAATGTGATAACTCAAATATAATGATTATGTGGGGTCTATCTATTTAATTTTTTAACACAATAACTTGATAGGGTGAGCTTCGCATCATTATATTTGAATTGTCACATGAGCGTTGTTTAGTATAAACTAAATTATGTTACTTAAAGCCTCTAGGGCACAAATCAAGTAGTTGGGCTATAATAAGTTAGAATTCATACTAGTAGAAAATCTTCATTTGTAACCTCCTCTGACAAAATCAGAGGCATGAGTGACAGAAGATCGCGGAAGAACAATAATCTCAAATAATGTTACTTACGACAGATAAAAAATTATTATATTATATATATATTATGAATAATATAATATATAATATTGGTACAACTCAATTGAATGTTTGAACTATTTCAATTTTGAATATATAAAGCTGACTGGTGAGCCTCCTTTATAACTCTTTCTTCTGCTTATAAGTGTTGGAGATAGTAAGGAATAACAATATTTGAATTCATGAAAAACCTCTATATCAATTTTGTGTAATTGTCAGCTTTGCTAAGAAAAGAAGTTTCGTGGGATAACCTTAGTTTATTTAATTATGAGTCAACAATGAACAAGCTAATTAATTAGGCGCATATAATTAATGCCAAGCAACAAATTAAGAAGAAATAATTCAGTGTCTGCAGTTTGTAAAATCTCAATGGGTGTTTAGACAGAATTCCTAAATATTTAAAGTTGAATTTGTTTGAAAGATGGATAAACAAGCGACGACAATAAATGATCAGTTCTATGAAATTAAGTAGAAAGAGATCAATTATGGGAGCAATTTTTATCTTACAACAAAAGAGAGAACATCAAATCTAGAGGTAAAATAGTTATATAGACTGTTAATAATTAATACCTATATATTTCAATAAAATTTATTAATACCTCAGTATGATTTTCTAATTTATCTTCCAAGATAAACGAATAAAATTTCGTTTCTCACAATAATCACATAAAATTATCAACTACAATGGTTTAAGTAGAATGAAGAGAAAAAGAATGTGATTGAGAAACATGAGATATCATATATTTAATTTGAAATTGAACTAATTATGATTTTGACAGTTTTTGGTCAACTAGATTAATTTCTCAAAATATATAGTCCTATTCTATTTTAGAAAACTTTGTCTACAAAATTGGTTCTGAATATATATTTTTACTAAACTATACTGGTAGATTTTAATTAGCAGACCAAACTTTATTTTTGGCCTACTAAACCGAAATCTCAAAACTTTAAAAACATACCGATAGACAACAATTTTTGTCACCTACGTCTATAACATTGACCATTAAACTAGTAGCCCAAAAAGTGAAAAACACATTAACCATTAAACAATCTTTAGTCGACTGTATCTATATTTTTTTGTAGACTAAACAAGATTAAAAATCTAATTTTACATTCTGTGACACTATGCTCATCTAGACTCATTGTAGATTAAATTAATTTTATCATCTTCAAAAAATAATAATTATCACATTGAGGTTACCCGGAACCAATGGGGAAGGGGCCATGCCCAGTGCACACTACCACCCCCCACCCCCCATCCCCCAGCTGCAAAGGAATTCACTATTCTTTTGTTTGTTTGTTAGATGAGTCTTTTTATCCTTAGAAAAGTCAAACTCTCAAAGTATAAAATACAATTAAATTTATTAAAGTTAATGAGTCCAGCACATTTCTAATTTCACATCCCTTTAATTTCACCTTTCTCCACACTTAAAGTGAAAAAAAAATCTTTTTCTTTCAATTATAGTTAAATTAAGATTTTGATTCTCTAATTCAAATAAGATCAGGATTGTAAAATACTATATATTATTGTATTTTTATTATGAAATTGACCATATAAGATTAAGATTGTAAAATATTACATTTTGATTTTTATATTAGAATTGTAAGATTGTATTTTTTATTTTGTGGGATGAAACATAGGAATTCACAAAATGACACTAAGCAGCAGCTAGATTCAAATCAAATGCCTCTTCCTTCCTTCTTTTGTTTTCTTTTTGTTTTCAGACCAAATTTCATCCACAATTCTCTTCTTCTATAACTTAAAAATTAAGTGATGATATATATGCTGTCTATCCGTCATTCAATGGCTCTGTTGGAAAATGGATTTGGTCAAAGACAAGTAGAATACACCATCCATTCCCTATATATATATAAACCATCATGGTATGAAATTGCTATTGAATTGACACACTTTCAACCAGGAAAATATGAAGATCTCGGCACTGGTTTTCTTGGCCTTGGCCACATTGTCAATTATACCAGCACAAGATCTCAGCAACGGCGTTGGAGACGTTTGCTCCATTATCACCTCAGATCTTTTTGACCAAATGCTCAAGCACCGGAACGATGATACTTGTCCCAGCAAGGGATTCTACACTTACGATGGCTTCATTGCAGCCGCAAGGTCGTGCAACGGGTTTGGCACCACTGGCAATGATGACACGCGTAAGAGGGAGCTAGCTGCGTTCTTCGCCCAAACCTCTTATATAACGATTGGTTAGTGTGGTAGAAATTAAATAGTTGTAGATTATTTCTTTCTTCTTTTTGGTGGGTGGTGGTTTTCTTATGGCAACGAGTGATGGTTGTTGGTGAAGGTGGGAATTGGCAGGCGGGCAACGCATCGGATGGTCAGTTTGCATGGGGATATTGCGTTGTAAGAGTAGGAGGTCATCATCCACCTCCATATTGTACCTCCCCAGACTGGCCATGTCCCCCTAGTAAAAGCTATTATGGTCGAGGACCCGTCCTTCTAACTCAGTAAGTCCCCTAACCTTTTTTGTCTTTTGTCGAAGAGTTTGGTCATCTTCTCTTTTATGGTGACTTTAACCGTTACTTCTTCTTTGGCCATTTCAGCAACTACAACTATGGTATGGCAGGCCAAGCAATTGGAGTGGATTTGATCAACAATCCAGATCTGGTAGAAACAGACACGACCACATCGTTCAAGACGGCCATATGGTTTTGGGTGACCCCACAGGGGGGCAAGCCGTCGCCGCACGATGTCATGACCGGAAGATGGACCCCGTCTGCCGATGACATTTCGGCGGGTCGTCTTCCTGGCTTTGGCCTTGTCACCAACATCTTCAGTAGTTGGGCGTGCGGTCGAGGTGAGCCCGTGGAGGACCATTGGATCGGGTTTTACAAGAGATACTGCGACATATTGGGCGTGAGCTATGGGGACAACTTGGATTGCGACAATCAAAAACCTTATGCCTAAGCGGCTCTTTGTAGTTTGTACGCGTTATGACTCACTAACTCACTGTAAGGTAAAGCTTTTCCAAAGCAATTAAATAAAGGCAAAGCTCTTGTGAGTCCTACCAATTAAAATGCCATCCGTTACTTCTCCATTAAAATCAATTATCGTGATATCAATCGTGCAATTACATGCTTAAAGAGATTGCAACTCTAGTTGTACGAAAATAAAAACAAAAAATAGATGCGATACAAAATGAAAATAGAGAACGTTATTTTTTAAAAAAGTAAAAAATAAAAACTCGAGAAAATACGTAAATAAAAATTTATAAATAAAATTTTTAATATAAAAAATAATTATTTAATCTAAAAAATATAAATTCTATAATACATTCAAACAAATTTTGAAAGTAAATTCTAGAAAAAATTAAAAATTTTGACTTAGAAACGAAAAAAATTTGATCCCTATTCATGGATTGATATTTTTTTAATATTACGAAATGGTTACAAAAAATTTTTGAAATTGAAGAAGTGGCCTAAAAATATTTTTTGATATTTTAAAAACAAAAATATTTTAAAAATATTAAAACAACACTGAAAAATTTCTGTAGATCATAGATTGCAAGTAGGTAACAAACCAAGGTACGTATTGCTTCCATTTTCGTGTTCCTGAGGTGGAGATGTTGCGTTAGTGTATTGATTGTTCTCTGTGAGTCGCAGCAGCAACAACATATATAATATCTCTTTTTATTTTCTCATGAAATCTGATTTTGATATTAGGGAAATATTTTTTTTATATGTTATAGTTTCTTCAAATCGAAAATACGGTTTTCAAAACTACAAATACAAATCAACATTTAATTATGCGGCACCAAACTCATAAATAGGGTGTTGAGGGAAGCTACTGGCTTTGTTTTTTTTCTTTTTTTTTTTATTTTACAATGATTGAGGATTATCTCTGTTTTTTTCTACTTTAAAGTGTTTAGAGGACTATTTTCTAACATCAATTGACTACTTGCAGTTAATACTATGTTTATTTTTTTTTTATAATTTGAATTATGAAATATTTTAAATGCTCATTACAATTCTATTTTTTTATATATATTTTATTAAGAGGTATTTAAAATATTTTATAATTTAGACTGCAAAAATAAGTGAAGTCTGAACTAAAAATAGTTTTATTTATTTTAAAAATATTTTTCTTAAAAAATTGAGACAAAAGTTTAATTAGATATAAACTAAATGTGAATATTCACCTCAAGCGCGTAAACAACTAAAAACAGTTTTTTTATAAAATAAAATATAAAAATAATTCTCATAATTTCTATAGGATAATTTCTCTATTTTTTGATTTTTTTATGTAGTTATAATTTGATGTTAGTAGGGTGTGCATTTTAATTTTTGATTTTTTTTAGATTGCAGAGTATTAGTTGTTGTGCATTATTTGATATTTAATTTTTTTTATATTTGATTTATTTGGAATTGTATAATATAGACCGGTAATTAATTATAGAATACATGCTGAAATTGTAAAACACATGCTGTTTTATTATATTGACTGATACTTTTTTGTAAAATACAAATTGAATTTTTTTTGTTTATACAATAACTTTAATTTTTATTTTTTGTTCAGTTTTTAATTTTTTTTTACTTACTCTTATATTTTAATTTGCAATATTGGTTAATATTATAAATTTTATATATTTGTTTATTATTTGAGTTTCGTAGAGCGTTTAATACAAAAAAATTTACAAGTTCTTCATAAATTTCAACATAAGACACCGTGCATTTTAATCTTAATTTTATTTATACCATGTCTTTAGGCACGTTTATATTCATTGTTTGATAATTTCATATTTAAGAACTATATACATTGTCTTTAAACACGTGATATAAACGAGTTTAGATTTTTAGTTTAGTACATATCTAAGTTCAGTACTTGATTATTTTGTATTTAAATTTAATGTTCGAATTTTTAAGTTACACCGTCCCTTTAGGCACGGGTTATCCCTAGTATATATATATATATATATATGCATGTAAGAAGACGACCTTAATTTGGTATTATGGTAATTGATTTTATTGGTGAACTAATTAATTAATTGATGGGATTTCAATTGCTACAGCTCAAAAGAGCTTTGCCTTTATTTATTAATTGCTTCGGAGAAGCTTAAGCTTACACTCAACTCAGTAAAAACTCATAATTTGTACAAAGATGTCGCTTAAGCATAAGGCTTTTGACAATAGCAATCTATATTCTCCCCATAGCCAACGCCTAGTATATCGCTGTGCCTCTTGTAAAACCCGATTGGGTCGTCCACCCCCTCGTTTGGACCCTTACCGCATGCCCAACTATTGAAGATGTTGGTGACGACGCCGAAACCTTGAAGTCGACCAGCTGAAACGTCTTCGTCTGATGGTGTCCATTTTCCGACCATGACATCATGCGGCGATGGCTTGTTATCTTGTGCGGTCATCCAAAACCATATGGCTGTCTTGAACGATATGATCGGGTCTGTTTCTACCAGATCCGGATTGTTTATTAGATCTACTCCAATTCCTTTGCCCGTCTTACCATAGTTGTGGTTGCTGAAAAGAACAAAAAAATCAGTACTAGTAGCGCCAATTAAGGTAACTCACTGTCAAAAGAGAAGACTACCAAACCCAACGGTGAAAGACAAGCTTAATTAGGAACTTACTGCTTAAGTTGGAGGGGTCCTCGGGCATGATATGATTTGTAAGGGGCACATGGCCAGTCAGGGGAGGTACAGCAGGTAGGTGGATGATTACCTGGTTCTCTCACTATACAATATCCCCATGCGTATTCACCATCTTCCGATTCTTGCCCCCCACCTGCACCAATGACCACCACTCATCACCTTCATAAGAAAACCACGATCCACCAAAAATAAGAAAGAAATTAACTACAAATAATTAGTTCTACCACTAACCACTTGTTCGATAAGAGGTATGAGCAAAGAAGGCCGCCAGCTCCCTCTTACGGGTGTCATCGTCGCCGGTGGTGCCAAACCCATTGAATGACCTTGCAGCGGCAATAAAGGCATCGTAAGTGTAGAATCCCTTGCCAGCACAAGATTCGTCATCTCGGTGCTTGAGCATTTCCTCAAAAAGATCTTTGGTGATAATGGAGCTAATGTCAGGGGAGGGTGTAGGAGGAGTGCAGGCATCTTCTACTGATATAGCTGACAATATGGCCAAGGCCAAGAAAACCAGCGTCGAAATCTTCATATCTTCTTGGTTTCGATCTTCTTCTCTCTTTGTCTTGTCGTCTCTGTTTGAAGATTAATATCTGCAGGCTAAGGTGATTTATAGAGGAAAGACATGCGCTCGCGTATTCTACTTGTCTTTTGGCGCTTCCATTCAATGATTAGCAGACGACATATCTATGACTCAATTTTAACTTGTAGAAGAAGAGAATTGTGAATAAAGTTTGGTACTACGTACGTACACTACAGAGAACATAAGACGAGAATATATGGAGGCATATTTGATTTCAATCTTCCTACTGCTATAATATTCGTTAATTCGACAAAATGTCCCGGCGTCAGCAGCACCATCTGCACCACTGCTACGTACCACCCTCAAACCCCAATTTGCCATCTCTCTCTCTCTCTCTGCGTATATATACACACACACCCGCACCCACATATATGTATATATACAGACATATATGTATATATACAGGCACGCACACATAAGCATTAATACGTACATAGGTGAAGGAAGAAGAAAAGTGTAATATAATAAGGAAGGAATTAATTATTAGACAATACATACAAATGATGAGAACAGCTGATTCATGTCTCTTTAACAATTTGTGTATCCTTTTATTCTTGTGAGTATTCAGTTGAGTGCATTTGGAATAGGCGTAGGCAAATTGTCTACATTTATTATCATCTTAATTATAAGAACAAGACAGAAAATTTATACATGTAAATTCTGTCTAAACATTTTGACCTCTAACCTCAAAAAAGACCAATTGATGCGTGGTCTGTTTAAAAAAAGTTTGGCCAAAATGAAAATATCTAGTTTAGTGTATATATATCTTCGTTATTTTTATTTTTTATTTTTGTGAATTTAGTACTTAAACTTTTAAAATCGGCGATCAAATTAACCATTAATTATCATTAGTTAAACTACAGTGATTCACGCGTATCAAACTAACTTTTTTTTTTAAAGTTTTAGTATTAAATTAACTCAATTTTTACTTATACGAAAATTTTGCATTATTTAATGCTAAATTTTACTAGATTATTTTACTATGTTTCTTTTTTATAGTTAAGTAGTTAGAACATGTCGCCTTTAAATTCAGGGGTCTAATATTAAACTTAAATCTAGATGTGTTAATTTTAAAGAAAAATTTTTATAGGTAATTTTAAAGATATGAATGACCCTACTCTAAACCTAAATATGACCTGTTTAATCCAATCTAATATTAAAATATAGATTCAATTAAGTATATCAAAAACAATCTTGATATAAATAATTCTAAAATAATTTGGAAGATTTACCCACTCATAAATTACCCATATGGATATTTACCCACACATAATGGTAATAATATTTATAGGTAATTAAATTAGAAAAACTCATTATATTATCCATATTTATTATATGTGGATAAATTGATATATCCACACTTATTTTGGTGAAAAAAATTCTTCCATTTTCAGAGATTGATGGGATATTTTTTGGTAAAATTTTAGTTGACGTGACATTTATTTTGGACCATATTGCTCACACATATTAATAAATGTTACGTATGTGTGGATAATTATTTATAAACTTACCCACACATAATTACAAATATTATATATGTGTGGGTATCCACATATTAGCTGATGTGACAATTTTTTTGGATTATATTGTCCACACATATTATACATGGGCGATTAAATTATACAAACTTGTTACATTATCTACATTTTATTATGTGTGGGTAAATTGATATACCCACACTTATTTTGACGAAAAAAATTTCCTCCACTTTCAGAGGTTAGTAGAATATTTTTCAGTAAATTTTTAGTTAATGTGACATTTATTTTGGATTATATTGCTCACACATTAATAAATGTTACACATGTGTGGGTAATTATTTATAAACTTATCCACACATCATTACAAATATTATATTTGTATAGGTATTCATGTAGTAGTTGATGTGATAATTTTTTAGATTATATTACTTACACATATTAATAAAATTACGTATGTATAGGTAATTATTTATAAACTTACTCACACATAATTACAAATGTTATATATGTGTGGGTATTCACGTATCTATGATTTTATATTTAAATTATAAAATTACATCGTTTTAATATTTATAATTTAAAATAATTTTTTTATTTCATTTACAAATACAAATAATAAACCTAAAACTAAATCTCTATACTAAAATTCCCCCTTCTCTAAAATTAAATTCCTACCCGATTTCTAATTTCTAAAATCCCTCTTTTACTCATCAAGTTCTTTTGCTCATATCTACTCATTTTTAGAATTCCTAAAACTTTAACACACGGTACCATTAATCTTATAAAAAGTTTATATAAGAATAGAGACAAAGTTGTAAAGTTCTGCACATTTTTCTATCATTTGCAACGTTTCTCGTATCAGTTAGTTGTCAAGTCTATCTTGATCTTTTTTAACCTTGTTTATAATTTCATCTCATCTTTTCTCTTCTCTTCTCTTGCCTTATTTCTCTTTTCTATAGTTTTTTTTATGTTTAGGATTATATTTATAGTTTTTTCTTATTAAATCTATTTTCGTTAATTCTAATCAAAAAAGAATTATTAAGATTTAATTCATACTATTATAAACAATTCCTAATATAATTTTGTAAATGCACGAATATAATTATTAAGATATTATAATTAATTAAACATTAATTATTTATTAATAATATAATATATTAAAAATTATGAACATATTAAAAATAATATAATATATCAAACTAATTTATTATAATTATTAGATTTATTAAATAATTAAATTTTAAATAAATATTAATTTGATATAATAATTTAAATTATTTTATTATCATATTTTAGATAATTATCATAATTTTATCCGTTATCATAATATTAAATTATTTTATTTTTATCAATTAAATAATTATTAATATTATTTTTATAAATTATTTTATTTTTTATTTAATAACTAAATATTTCCAAAAAAAAAAAACTATTTTACCTTCCCAAATTCCAAATTCCAAATTCCCAATTCCCTCCTTATCTTTGGCCAAAACCCTCACTGACTCTTCCCTCTCTCTCTCTCTCTCTCTCTCTCTCTCTCTCACTCTCCCCTTTCCCTCTTTAAACTCCTGCCGTCAACCCCTCTGCCTCTGCCTCCGCCTCCGTCTCCGTTCGTCGTAGTCGCCGCCTCCAGATCGGCCTCCGGTCGTCACCACCGCTCCACAAGGTCTGGTTCTCTCTCTCTCTCTTTTTCTTTCTCTTCCCCTCTCTTCGCGACTCGTTGCACCTCCCGTTGTCGTCGCCGCTACTGTTGTTTGAACCTGAAGGGATTTGATTTTTTTTTTTCTGTGCTAAAATGAGTGGTTATAATCTGGAATTTTCCAGTTTGATTTTGTCTTGCCTTGATAGGTTTGGGCTAATTTTAGTATCTGTTCCCATCTTGTTGGTTAATCTATTAAATTGTTATTATCTTATCTAATTATTTTGGTTATCTCAATCGTAAGTAGCATTTTTGTACAATGCCTTGGTTCTGGATTGTGGGTGCAATTCTTAAATGAGGTTTTTTTTTCTTTTGCGCTCTGTTAAGTATGGTTTTTTCAAGAACCTGTTATAAGTCTTGTGTATTTTCTTGTAATATGTTTGGATCCAGAACGATTGTGTATAAATCTATAGCTTGCTTGTGCTTATTCATGGAGTTTACTTGTATTAAGAATTTTATGGGGAGGGGGGGATGGGGTATTAGTGATTGTCTGGGCTTATGTTTATGGGCATGATAAGCCAATAACCTGATATTTATTATATTCATGCCGGTGGTTTTGTAGCATAACATGGAAAACTAATATTAAGCTGATAGTAAAACTCTGTTAACTGTTTATCTAACAAGAGCTATAAATTGTAGATGTACGACTCTGTTAACTGTTTACTCTATTTATATTTTGTACCATATTAACATAAATATAGATGCTGCCCTTGCTACATTGCATACAGAGGGACTCAACTTGAATTTGATTGTTTAATTAATCGGTTTCTTTAGAGCTCTGTCAGTCTTGAGAGATTTGATCTTAGTAAAGCTAATATGTGATGTTTCTAATAATTTCTTTGGCTACTAATAAAAAGATTTGGTTCTAATATGTGATGAAATTTGATTATTTGAAACAAAGTAACAATAAATAGAGAGATGGATACAATGAAAAAAATAATACTATTCATTTTATTTATAGTGTTCATTAATATAATAACCAAAAAGTAATGAAATTATTGAAATAACCCCACTAATCTAATATGAACATGGCACTTTATATATAATAATAATAATGTACAAACTACTAAAAAGAATGTTAGTCCAACATAAATAGAGCACTAAATCCGTAAACATAAAAAAGACAATTATATTGGAGGCAAATTAGGATCAGTGTCTTTTTATACCTTATCCAAAATGTGTTATATTTGTAATGTATCCCAAAACAAAGTAAAAAAAAAAATACTTACTGGAAAATAAGTAATAAAAACTATAGTGAAAGTACCTTCACGTCCATGGCATGTCCAATTCATGTTCATGCATGTTTGTAGATGTGTCAAGTGCCCACACATCAGCCAAGGGTCGCTTGCCTGAAACCATGCATTAAATTACTGCTGAGGATCGAAATTGAGAAAAATACTCAAGCAAACAACAGGAAGCATCTATAAAGGGGCTCACCATCATTTCCACCAATTGCCATCAGGTACCTTTGCCCTACAAGAGCCATAACATGCCCATAATGTGGACTTGGTACAGGACCTTGCACAACAACTGTACAATAATGTTGAGATTGGGTGAATTAGTTTATTACAAAAATTACGTACTTGAACGCACACAAAAGTAAAGCTAATATGTGATGTTTCTAATAATTTCTTTTGCTTAGTGAATCAGTCAAAGTTGGTTCATAGAAGCAATATAAGTTTAACTAACATTTCTGTGTTATTGTTGATTTTTTATTTACTTAATATATCTCGATGTATTACTTTTGTGTAGAGCGTGAAAAGATAGAGTATGGCTCATGAATGGGTAAAGAACCCGAATAGGGTGTCTCTTCAATATGTGGCAGGAGTAAAAGAATTTATTACTGTCGCAAAACAAAGTTTGAATTCTGCAGGGTTAACTCTATGTCCATGCTTCAATTGTGCTAATAGGAGGTTGCAAAGCATAGATGTCATTAGAGCTCATTTGATTAAAAAGGGAATTGATGATTCGTACACACGATGGGTGTACCATGGTGAGAAAGAACCTGAGGAGGAAGAAGTCTCTTTTTCAAGAGTTTCGAGGAGAGATAAACATGTTGCGACAAGTGTTGATTGAGAAGAATATTATGTCTCCTCTGTCTACTTCACATGTACCATTGGATCATTGTTTAGAACAATCTCACCTCGACCTATCCAGCTCCAGCCCTTCTCTTCATTCTACTGAACAGGAGTTTGTTGATGAGATTTGAGAATTTGTTTTATAACTTTTTTTCATATATGTTTGAATTTTTTAGACGACTTTATGACTTTATGCTTATTTTGTGATTTTATGACTTTTTATGTGTGTATATGTTTGAAATATATTGTAATAGATATTACAACAATTGAAATTTAAATATAAAATTTTAACTTTGTCCACACATAATATATTTTTTAGTCACACATATGAAAATTATCTTCTCATACATAAATTATTTTTTATATTATTATCCACATATAATATGTTTGTTACTCACATTATAATTTTTTTACCCACACATATTTAAAAAAATTTATATTATTACCCACACAATATTTTTTTTACCCACACATATAAAAATTATTTCTTATATTATTACCCACATATAATCTTAATTTTACCTATACATAAACAAATACACAAACAAATACACGTGTCATGTTATATCATCATCTAATTAAAGTCACGTCATCAACCATTTTACAATTTCAACTTTCTTATATAAAAATACTTACACATGCATAAATATTTATTTACACATGTTTGGGTAATATATTAGACTTTACCCACGCATAAATATATGTGGATAAAAGTTATTTTCTAATCTCCTTTTACCCACACATATTGACATTTACATTATGTGTGAAGAAAAATTATAGTTGACACAATGTAATTTTTATTCACATTTATGTGTATGGGTAAATCTCTCAAATTCTTGTAGTGTTATAATAATAGATTAAATAGATAGTATTAAATATATTTTATAGTTAAAACCATATACTATATTAAATACTAATATAAAATATTAAAAGATATTTAAAAATATAATATCAAATGGTATATAATATATTATGTATAGTATTAAATATAATAAATATTATATTATACTTTTTTTCTTAATAAGAATATCATAAAACAAAAATAACCACAAAAGTACGTATTTATAGTTTTTTTGCTAGAGCATACTTAGAGCATCATAAGGCAATATTAAAAAAGAAATAATCTAACTTTCATGCGCATGGCGCAACGGTAAAGCACAAGAAGAATAATAGGAGTATCGGAGGTTTGAATCCCTGTGGCATATTGGAAGGCAAAATTATTAGTGAAAGACAACAATAAAGCTAGAGGGCAAGTCGTATACGTAGGGACATGGTTATGGTGTGTCCTGTGCCTTTCGAGGGTTCCATTCACACAACATAAATGTGGAGTTCACGAGGAGGTACTATAACAAATTTTGAATTAAGAGGCATTTAAAAATGCTTTAATAGATAGTTTATTGGAATATTTTAACTATTAAGGCACTAATAATAATGCCGCGTGTAATTGTGCCCCAAAAACGTATTGAGGCACATGCAAATGTCTCAAAAACAACTATAAATTTAAGTTTGTTGCGACACTTAAAAATACCTCAAAAATCACTATAAATTTATTTTTCATATTCCCCACAAGGCTTTCTCTTAACTCTAACTTACTTCTCTCTTAGGTCGAATCCTGAACATTTCCTTCTTCTTGCACACGCGTGACCACCTAATCTACATATCATCTTATTAATATATGTGCCTATGTTTATTTTATAGTATATCTAAGTTTCATTAGAATTATTCTATTGGGGCATTTAAGATTTGTCTATTAAGATACTTCATTAGAGTGTCTTGTTAGAATTATTTTAATAGGATATTTCAAAAATTTTGTCCTATTAGATTTATCTATTAAGACACTTAGATTTTTCTATTAGGGCATTTCATTGTCGTGCCGCATTAGAATTGTTTTATTGGGGAATTTCTTTAAATTGTGCCTTAAAATGGTATTTTATAGGGTACTTAATTGTTATGCCTCATTAAAGTTATTGTATTGGGGCACTTTTTTAGATTGTGCCTTAAAATGGTATTTTAGAGGACACTTTCTAAAAAATGCCCTAAAAAAGATGTCTCAACAAATCATTTTTGTTGTAGTGAAGATAACCGTTTTTCGAAAGTCTACTCTGAGTGTGTATAAGCTGTGACTACATCCGAAATTATTAGAAGGAGAATCAAGGGGAAATGTCACTTTTCCCAAAATTAGTTGAGCGAAACTTAGACATTTAGGTCATAAAAAAAAAAAAAAAACTAAACAAGTGAATAAAGAAATTCTCCGAACAAGGAAATAAGAAAAAAAAAAAAAAACTATACAACTATGTACATGTGTTAGAGAATGTCTTTAAGTCTATACCGAAAAGGCTAACTCCTGATCGTCTAGACAACCACTTCCCTAAACATTATTTCAGCATTGGACTCCAATGTTATTATTGGTACTAAAAACCTCATGTTACTAACAAAAATAACAATTTAGGGTATTAAGATCGTACTCATATCACAAGCCATCATTTGATGTGAGAGTTGTCATTTGTGATTGTAACCCTCACTTACTAAATAGTTGAAACTAGAGTAGACAACTAACATATAGTAGAATTGTCAATTCATGTACTTCCCTAAGCATTATGTTAACTTTAAACTCCAATGTTACCACTTATGATGGCAAACCCAGGATACTAAAATAATCACTCCAATAATCCAATTTGAATTCAATGGGAAACTAGTGAGTTTGGGTGGATGTTTAAGAAGTTTGGATAGTTATTGGATTGACTCATAAGAATCTATTGAGTTCAAGTTGATAACATGCCAACTTGAAAAAACGAACCCAACAACAAAGCAACTTTAAATGGGTTAACAAAAACTCGAAATCAAAATTGACTTGTCATGACCCATTAATTATAATATTGTTAATTTTCAAATACTCTAGAACAACTTTTTCAATTTCTATGTTTTCACTTACTGCCAAGTCATTTTTAATATAAGACTTTAATATTTTGATTATTTTTTCAAATTGTATCATTGATGATGGATGTATTATTCATAGTTTATATCTTTATTATTTTGGATTGTTAAAAATCAGAACAAAAATAATCACTTAATTTAAAAATTGTAAGTTACTTTATTTCATTTTTTCAATATTTTGATTAGTATTTAAATTTAAATAAGTATTTAAGCAGATTAATAGGTTAACTTGATCAATACATGTTAACTTTAATAGATTAACTTGATCAATACATGTTAACTTTAATAGATTAACTATTTGTTTGTTTAGTTAATATGTCTAGATTCAATTCGGATTAAGGTTTAGGATTCTTGACCTAATAAGTTAATAAATCAGATTTAACTTAAATTTTAATAAATCACGACCCGTTGATAACTCGACCTTAACCCGACTTGTTTACTTATTTTTGACTCCCAACTGTAATGTCCAATTTTCTTCTGGTTTGAATTATCAATTAGAGATGTTGAGTTTATATGAGATGGATGGTTAAAGTTTCATATAAACCGTAACAAAAGGATACTTTTCTTCTTTACCATGTATAGTACATATGTTTCTATTTATGTGAACTTTATATTTTCTTGTAAAGTTTGTGATTAAATCCATTATATAATAAGCTCTAATTTCATGACATAAAACTTATATGATTTTTACAGTACAATAATCAATAAAATAAAATATATACATAATATGATAAGTTTTGTATTTTTGATAAATGATATAATAAAAGCATGTTACTTAAATTATATTTCAATAAAAAATTTATTTTATTAACATAATTCCGCATCCAATTATGTTTACTTACAGCTCAAATGAATAAATAGGATTACTTGGGTTTCCATGTGATATTCTGCTTTAAGTTTACTTGGGCCTAAGTTAAATTTTAATGGGTCTTTATTTTCCTTCACGTTGGGCTTTCATTTTTACTTGACCCAAAGCCCAAGTTACCCCCACTTTTGAGCCCTTCAAGCCCCCTCGGCGTGGCCCCATTTGTAAAGTTCAGTTTGGCCCATCAACCCAAACTTCTCAGTGAAATCTCCTGTTAGGTAAGCTTGAATCAGATCCATTAAGTCCAGTTTCAAAAACTAATGATTTGATTTATATCTATTTTCAGTAGACCGGATTTAATGGATCTGAACTAGATCTAAATCCTTTTTCTAGAAAAACCTTTCATTTTATTTCTTAAAACAAATGAATCTAGTCGATCTGCATTCTAATGTATCTGGAAAAAAAAAAAATCTAAATGTTAATATATTGGATCTAGACCTTATTGGATTTGTACCAAATTTGATTGATTTCAAGCCTGCTCTTAGGCATTTGTTAGCCAAATATTAACCTCATTTCAATGGAGCACAATTTAATCAAAAGCTAATCTTAACTTGTTTGTTAAGCCATACTTTAGGAATCCAAATGACCCATATTTTAACTCCTTTAAAAATAGTTATTAGAGATAAAAATTAATAAATTTCTCTGAATCATTTAATTAATATGTGTCTCCAATATAAACTACCATTAAAAGTTGTCAATAAGGATGGTTATGACAACTGCCGCTAAAATATCTGCCAGGGAAAACACTTTTTCCTGTACTGTAGTGACATATGTGTGTGTATATATATATATGTGTGTGTGTGTATGTGTGTGTGCAGATACATATGAATATACATATACATATCTATGTTTATGTGTGTATATATGTATGTATTTTTATATATACATGTACATAAACGGCTCCTCGGAGACAATGGTAAGTTATTGTTCCACAGCTCACGTCCAGCTGTAGTTATGACTTGTTTGTTGTCTGATTATTCCTTACTTTTATACACTATCTTCTTCCTCACCCATGCCATGAATGCTTTTGTGTGTGTGTGTGTGTGTGTGTGTGTCTAGGATATATATATATATATATGCTTGTAGGGAAATGAAGGCCATTACATAAGCAGTAGGAAGATTCAAAAATCAAATGCCTAAATATAGTCATTCTTGTTTTCTTCTGTTACGTACCTTGTTTGTCACCAAACCAAAGTTTATTCACGATTCTCTTCCTCTATATATGAATTGGGATTGGATTGAATCATAGATATGTCGTCTATATATCTATTATCGAAGAGAACTACCAAAAGACAAGTATATATATACGTAAGAGTAGTATTATGCAAGTGCACGTCTTTCCTAGCTAAAAATCACCTTAACCTGAAATTGATTTAAAAATAGAGACGCATGAACAAATAAAGAAATTAAGATATCGAAACCAAGAAAACATGAAAATTTTATTACTAGTTTTCTTGGCATGGGCTATATATTATTGTTAGCTATATCAGCAGAAGATGCGTGCAGTGCAGTACTCCTCTAGCACCCGGACCCTTCTACACAGCCCAACAGTCTCACCCAGCCCTAGTGCCAGCATTGAGGTGTTTTTTTACATGGTCAGATAAGTTGACAAACAAGCTTATAGAATAGCGATTAAAATATTAAAATACCTTCACTCTATATTACATTAAAAAAAGTATAATACAATATAAACGATGACATTTTAATCTTTTATCCCTACTCTGTAAGCTTTTCTAACAATTTGTCTAAGTCTCAAAAAATTTCCCAGCATCAAGATGATGTTAGCTCCTCCGTTATCACCCTATATATATCTTTTTTTTTATGAAAAGCTCAAGCACCGAGAAGACTGTAACAATCACACATTCTACATTTATGACGCCTTCATTACCGCCGCAAGGTTGTTCAACGGGTTTGGCACCACAGGCGATGGTACCACGCGTAAGAGGGAGCTGGCCGTTCTTGGGCCAAATGTTAAATTCGGAATATTGCATAATTACGGAGAATAAGTACAAAATTTAAAATGAAACAACAACAATAATAAATAATTTTTTTTTATAAAAAATCTTCAAGTTTGTAGAAGTCTTGAAACAGGAAAAAAAATCTCGTTCTTAAAAGTGAAATTTGCCCTCCCTCCACTTTGAGTTTGTTGTAAGGATTTATCAAATTAATTTAATGGATATGACAAGTTCTTTTATATTTTTGCACTAGCAAAAAGCGAAGGAATCAAGTTTTAAAATAATAAAAAGAGTTTTGATCTTCTTTAATAGAAGAAAAAACTATTTCAAACGTATTACATTTGTCTCTAATTTCCAAAATTGTCTGCATACATATAGACAATGTAGTTAGAAATTTTGAAAGGAAATAACTTTTCAAAATTTTATTTAAAATGTTGAAAGCAAACAAGATTTTTTTTTAAAGGAAACAATCTTTTTTTTGAAAGGAAATAGTTTTTCAAAATTTAGTTAGAATTTTGAAAAAAAAAATAACTTTTTAATATTTGAAACTAGGGTAGTTAGAATTTTGAAAGGATCTAACCTTTCAATATGCGAGACTAGGGTAGGTAGATCTAAAAATTAAATTTATGAAAAAATATTACTCATTTTTAAAAAGGCATCATTGGCCATTGCCTATGGCAAATTCAGACGATTAGAATCAATTATCGGAATCACCTTGATATGGTAACCAACGTACAAAAATCAAAATGATCTAAGGATTGGATCTCAATATTAGATCTAAAAATTAAAATTAGAGAACATTATGTTCTTAACTTAAATAGAAGAAACTTTGGTTGTTAGCGTCTAGGACGACAGTCAATGGCCAAAGAAGAAGAGAAGAGAAGTCAAGCCTATAGTTGGCAACTACTAGTCGAGGAAACAAAAGAGAATGAGACACAACAAGAGAGAAAGGAATAGGCAAAAGGAAAGGAGATGAGGTGTAATACCCCGGGAGCCCAAAGAAGTTAGAATATATCGAGGATAGTGTAAGAAAGGAAACAACACCAGCTGGATACCTTTTGGGCTGAATGTTGGCAAAGAACTCCCAAGTTAAGCGTGCTTGACCTGGGGCAATCCAATGATGGGTGACCCCCCTGGGAAGTTCATGTAGGCCCATCAGGGTAAGTTGTTCCGGTCCTTCCTATCGCTCGAGTGGGATGTTACATGAGGAGAAGCATAACATAATGAAAGGCGTGCATATATAAAGAAATTTAGAGATAAAAAAAAAAATCATCTCTAATTTCCATCTCTGTTCAAATTAGAGACAAAATTTTTCGTTCTAACCTGGAGACAAAAATATAGAAGTCCATCTTTGACTTAAATAAATCATTTGAAACGAAAAAAATTTCATCTTTCTTTAACAAAAAATTCAAAGATGGAAAATTTTTTTTCCCTTCTTTGAGAGTAAGAAAATATTAGAGAAAGAAAATTTTCATCTTTGATATCAGAGACAAAAAAATTTCATCTCTGATAAGAACTTCAGAGACGAAAACTTTTCGTCTCTAAACAATAAAAAATGGAATTTTTTGTCTCTGATATTAAAGACAAAAAATTCCATCTTTGATTCTGTCTCTAATTCGAAAAATGTTTAGAGACAAAATTTTTTCGTCATTAATTTTGTCATTTGATTAAGAGATGGAATTTTTCGATTTTTAAAATTGTCTCTAAAACAAATTTTAGTTATTTTCATTATTTGTCTCAAAATCTATTTTTATTAGAGATGAAATTTATTTCTCTTTTTAAAAAAAGAGAAATAAATTTCATCTCTAAAAATAAATTTTTTTTATAGTGTTGTGATGTAATTAAAATAGTGAAAAATTCAAATAATCGTGTAAAAAAAACGTAAAAGTACATAGACAAATATAAGTTTGGCCATTTATGTATGTATGCAACCTATGGATACATAAACACGTACATATATGTATATATATATGCTTTATTTTTTAATATATTTATATATGTATTTGTACATTTATCTATGTTTATGTATGTGTACGTATATTTACATATTTTTATATATACATATATATATAAATGAGTTTTGATGAAAAATTTTTATAATTTATTAGAACTTGTGCGATAATTGTTGAATTCTTTGGATGAGATTTGATGATTTTGATGCCTAACAAAATAAACATGGAAATATAAATAATAATCTCTTTGTATATCCTCTTAAAATCAAACTTAACAGAGTTTTTCCAAGTGCTTTGAGATTTAGAAGCAAGATAATCCAGTATGAAGAAAATCAAGTTTAAGATTTTTTGAAAAAGATACTCAAATATTGAAATATATTGAAAAGAAATACTTAAGTATTTTCTTGAGAAATCAAGAGTGTTTTAATTTTAATTACAATCTAAAATACTCAATTACTGTAGAAAATAAACAACAACAACAACATATCCAGTCTTTATCCTACTATGTGGGGTCGGTTACATGAATCTAGACTTCTATGTATTTCTGTCTTTTGTCATATCTTCATTGAGATCCATACATTTTATATCAAACTTTAATGTCTCTCCCAAAGTCTTCTTAGGTCTGCCTCTACCTCTTTTTTTGACTAATTATTCCATTTCATCAACTCTCCTCACAGAAGCGTCTCTTGGTCTCCTATTCACATGACCAAACCATCTTAGTCTAGTCTTTCTCATCTTCTCCTCGATTGGCACTACTCCTACCTTATTACGAATAACTTCATTTCTAATTTTATCTTTTCTTGTATGGCCGCATGTAATACCCTTAGTTATCGTGATTTACAAATCAAAATTTTGTGTTTTTAAGACCCTAAAGAAATTATAGAATTTTAAGATAAATATAAATTATTTTATTTAGTGTTTAAATAGGATTTTTTTGTGTGTGTGTGTTGCTGTATATATAATTTAGTATGTATATATGTATGTATATAGCTTGCTGTATATATAAATTAGTATGTATGTATGTAAATTCATATGTATATATGATATATATAGGTATATAGGTGTATATATGATATATATAGGTATATATATCTATATCTGTATATGTAAAAAAAAAAAAAGCAAAATCTGTAGAAAATTGGAGCAGGCGCACGATCGCGCTGTGTAAAAAAAAAAGAAGCAAAATCTGTAGAAAATCGGAGCAGGCGCACGATCGCGCCTGCAACAAGAAAAATCAAAGTAAGGGGGGCATTAATGCCCAAAAGGACGACGGGAATGGCTTTAGGGACGCGTGGCACCTTCGATGGGACGTTCGCGGCGGAGCTTTGGCTATAAATAGCCGAGTTCGCGCATGCCCATTCATCCAAAAATTTTACTTCTTAGAGTAGTTGATTGAGGCAGCGTTTGCGAGTTTTGGAAGTAGGGTTTTGATCCTTGAGGTGTGGGCAAACTTTCTGGTGATTTTGGTGGCCAATGGAGCATCAAGGAAGGAGAATCGAAGCTCGCCGGACTCGAGCCTTCAAACGCTAAATCGAGATACTTCGTGTTGTTTTTTTTTCTCAAATTTAATGCTATTTTCGGGCTCAGGAGGTCGGGTTTAGGGGGGTAGGGCTTCGTTTCGAAGCTTGGAGGCTCGGGAGGTTCTCCGGCAATGAGGAAGCTGCCGGAGAAGATGAACCAGGCGGGCACATGGCTGCACGCGCCCGCGAGCAGGAAGAAGGCACGTGCCTTCCACGCGCTCGCCAGAAAGAATAAAAAAAAAAAGAAAATGAAATAAAATAGGAAAAAGTTTTGAAAAAATTTCAAAAATTTTATTTAAGTCTGGAATATTGTTTATGTCTTATTTTGTGAAAAAATTTCTGGAAAATGTTAAATTAGTCATTTATTTAAATAGTTCTTCTATTATGGAAATAAGGAAAAATAGGAATTTAATTCAAAAAATTCCAGAATGTTAGAAATATTATTTAAGGAATATTACTAAAGAGAAATTAGATTTTTTGAAAGTCTAGATAATTTTTATTCAATTTTTGAAGAGATAAGGCTTAGAAATAAAAGAAAAATTGAAGAAATTATGAAAAATAGTAAAATGATATTGTAAAAATAAGTTTACTATTTTAGGAGTCCTTGAGGGCGAGAAGATTAAGAAATAGCCGCTCGACACGATTTTCGAGGCCGACATGCCTTTCGAGACAACTTAGCTGTAAGTGTACCGTTTCGAACTTAGTACGATTATAAATGTTTATCTTCGAGAATACTTACATCATATTGACATGCTATGATATGAACCCAACACGTAGACTGCATCCATGACATGATTATGAAATGCATAAATACACAATGATATCATTGATCATACGCATATGAGGTCGTAGGGAGTACGAATTGGCACTGCTGCCTTACCAATGGTGCATCCATACAGCCCGACTTCAATAGAGGTGACCGCTAAAATGGTAGGTAGCATGAGGGTGTAGTTGACACCTACGAGGTAAGACATTGCATACACACATGGTATATCATTATGTACCCTTACTTAGATGGTTCATCATCTAACTTGGGTTCGCCCTTGGAACATTCAACGTTCCAGTCGGGACTTACAGTGATGATACCGAGATTGGAGATGTGTAGTGACGCGAGACGTCAATAAACAAGGAAATGCGCCATGTTGTAATATGATTAGTCTAAGAATTATGTACATTTGTTTTATTTTCAGAAACTTATGTAATAACTTTATAATAAAGGCTATGTCCAGTTATTCATGTATGTATTGTCATGAGCAGGTTCGATTCAGTTTTCGTTTTGTATTTATTTTCTAGTGTAAATATCTCGCATAACACTAGATAAGGTCTTAGGGAATTTTTTTTTTAAAAAAAATAAGTCCAAATTTTCTAAGGCATAACACGCCTTGAAAAGGTGGGCTGTTACACCACACATACATCTTAACATCTTCATCTCCGTTACGCTCATCTTTTGCTCATGCTGGTATTTGATTGCCCAACATTCTGAGCCATACAACAAAACTGATCTTATAGTTGTCCTATAGAATTTTTCTTTCAGTTTTAATGGGATTTTACAATCACATAACACCCCCGATGCATTTCTCCATTTTAGCCAACCTGCCTTAATTCTATGTGTGACATTCTCGTGAATTTCTCCATCTTTTTGAATCACTGATCTCAAATATCGAAAATGATTTTTTCTTTGTAAGATTTGGTCTTCCAATTTTATTATAACATCCTCCACTCTTGCATTCTTACTAAATTTACATTTCATATATTCTGTTTTCTTTCTACTTAATTTAAATCCATTAGAGTCTAAATTGTTTCTCCATAACTCAAGCTTAGTGTTCACTCTTTCTTTTGTTTCATCCACCAACACTATGTCGTTTGCAAATAGCATACACCATGACACCTCTATCTGAATATCTTTAGTGAGTTTATCCATTACTAAAGCAAACAAGTATGGACTTAGTGCAAAACCTTGATGCAATCTTATTGTAATTTTAAATGGTTCAGTATCCCCTCCGCATGTTTTGACCCTTGTTTCTGCACCATGATACATGTTCTTAAGGGCTTGTATATAGGCTATTCGGACTCTTTTCTTCTCTAAAACCCTCTATAATACTTCTCTAGGGACTCTATCATAGGCCTTTTCTAGATCTATAAACACCATATGTAGGTCATTTTGATGCTCCCGATACCTTTCCATTAGGCGTATCAGTAGATATATAGCTTCTATTGTTGACCTATCAAGCATGAAACCAAACTGATTTTTCGAGACCTCTGTTTCTTTTCTGAGCCTCTACTCTATTACTCTCTCCCAGAGTTTCATGGTATGGCTCATTAACTTAGTTCCTCTGTAATTTTCACAGTTTTGAACATCTCCTTTGTTCTTATATATAGGGACCAAAGTACTCTTCTTCCACTCATCTGACATCTTTTTTGATTTAAGAATCGCGTTAAATAATTTCGTTATCCAGGAGATGCCCTCTTCTCCCATGCATTTCCATGCTTCTATTGGTATATTATTCAATCCCACCGCCTTATGATTTTTCATCTTTTTTAATACTTGTGTTATTTCATTTGGACTTATGTGTCGATAAAATATATAGCTCACGTTCCCTTCGGAGTTACTAAGATGTCCCAACCTAACTCTTGTGTCGCCATCATCATTGAATAATTTTGTGAAATACTCCTTCCATCTCTCCTTAATCTCTCCCTCATTCACTAATACATTTTGATTTTCATTTTTTATGCATTTCACTTGATTTAAATCCTTTATTTTTCTTTCTCTTGCTTTAGCTAATTTATATATATCCCTTTCTCTATTTTTTGTATCAAGTCGTTTATATAGATTCCCGTATGCTTTTGATCTTGCTTCACTAACAGCTTTTTTTTGCTGTCTTTTTTTATTCTTTGTAATTTTTTTAATTTTCTTCATTGTTGCACTGATATACAGCCTTATAGCAATTTTTCTTATTTTTAATTTTCAATTGTACTTCTTCATTCCACCACCAAGACTCCTTAAGGTTAGGGGCTCTACTATTTGTCTCTCCAAGCACTACCTTTGCTGTGTTTCTCAGGACATTAGTCATTTCTCTCCACATTTGGTTTGTTTGTCCTTCTCCATTCCATTCTCTTCTACCCCTTAATTTTTCTTTGAAGATAGTTGTTTCTCCCCTTTTAGATCCCACCACCTAATTCTTAGATTTTGTTTTATGTGATTTTTTCTCTTCCAATTTCTTACTTGGATATCAAGTACTAGAAGTCTATGTTGAGTAGTCAAACACTTTCCCTATATAAAATAATACTTGAATATTTTCTTGAGAAACAAACAAGGGTTCAGTTGTAAACTAAAAATACTTGAATACTCAAGCAATGAAGAAAATTATACTCGAGTGTATGGGAATTTCATCAAAAATTAAAATAATATTTTTCACGATACTCTAAATAGTCAATTACTGAAAATTGAAGGTCCAAAAATTTGAAATTCTAGCCATTGGAATGCAAACATTTCATTTTGATATCGTATCAAATGATTATTTTATCTCTCTATTTGTTGCAAATTGATTTTTAATTCATGAACTTGTTTATCTCAGAACATGATAAGATGACAAGTCTGTCACAAGCAAGTATGAGTAAATTAGCTATTGTTTCAATGTACAAGCCATTAGTGCAACTGATTGTTAATTAATAATCTTTGCTATATATAAGGACGTGATAAAGAGAGAAGAAGATGAGAGAATTCAACTGAAAGAAAAAGAGTCTCACGTTTATCTTCCTTTAATAATTCTTCTGCATTCTTTAACTACACACAAAATAGGGTCTGTTGCAGATATGAGAGTCCTCCTTTGTATGCCTATTGCGAGACACCTTGAATGTTATCTTTTGTAAGAATTTCTTATACTATGAATGTATCTCACAAACCTTTTTCTTTTCATTGTAAAGATCATTGAAATAGTGATGTGTGAGAGGGTAATTGCTTCAACACTAGAAAAATATTTTTAAGATTAAGTGGTTGAGCCTGTGAAAAAACACAAGGAAGGTTTTTTTTTTTTTTTTAAATGAAAATATATTATAAAGAATTAAATAGAAAAATTGAACAAAAGACTATAGGAAGACCAACCGGCATACCCCACAAAGCCACTTAGAAACAAACCAAACATCGAATTAGCAAATGAACCAATTTCCTAGCTTCCTCAAACAAGCAATGCGAAGAGATGCTAAAACTATAAATAATAAAAAAATAAGAGGACAACAATAAGAAGTATCCCATAGAGATAAAATACACAAGAGATATGGGAGGACACAGAAGAAGAACCCCCGAATATGAGCCAATTGAGTAGGGAAACGAAAATAGGCCCACTCAAGACCTCCAGAAGGCCCCAAGGCTGAAAAGCGAGGTACACCACCATATCCAATGCCACCAAGCTTCTGGAATGAACTCATCCCATAATGACATTTGAAACAGGATGAATCTTCTCCTAATGATGACAACAACATGGGTAGATCACCAAAAAACAAGGCAGAATGAGGAACAACGTTTTCAGAAGTCTAGCAAAACAAATACACTTTCAAACTAGATGATCAAAAACATCTGAAACAACATTTGGACACAATGACAATAAAGAGAAAATGATCTAGATAATACATGAAGACGGAAGATGCCAGTAATGAGCAAAAGCCAAACCTTGTAATGATTGAGGGAAGCACATTGAGGACAAACGAGTTAAAACAAAAGTTTAAATTTGGTAAGCAATTTGAACGAGGGTTTGCTCATGATCACGAAAGCATATGTTATTACGCTATTAACAAAGGAAATAGACTGTCGCTTGCAGGGTAAGTCTGGTAGCCATATTCCACATCGATTTACCACGCCATATATGGGCGCCCCATAACATCCCCCACAACTAGCATCTCCAAGGCTACTTTACCTTCCACCTTAGCAAGGAAACAACCTACCAAGAGAAGGAACATGCAAAAAATAAATGGTTGTGGCACTCCGCCGCTCTCCTACACAGATAACACTTGTTTGGGAAAGGTAAATAACTATTGATCCAATCAAGGGTGGAAAGTCGGTCCTGAATAGCTAACCAAAGGATAAAAGCATATGAGGAGACACCTGATCTATGCCAGACAATCTGAAACCATGGGACCTTACTGTGCATGTTCTGTAAATCCCTCACCGCTAAACGTACTGAAAAAATCCCATCAGAGGTAGGGAGTCACCTTGGTCAATTAGGAAAATTAATCCTAGAGGGGCTTGACATAGAGGAAAGGATGAGCTGAAGGGCCTGTGATAGGACTGGCACAGGCCAGCACCAATCACCATCCACAATAATATCTACCACCCTACTGATAAAAGGAATGGAAAACTAACAAGGGTGATGGCACGAAAAGTAATCAACCAATACCCTTAGGGGATGCTAATGTTCATACCAGAGGAAAATCCTACTACCATCACCCACGTTCCATTCGAAGAACTTACGTACTTTACCCCTGATTTGGAGAAGCTTTTGCCAATACCAAGGATAAGAATAAGGGGGTTGGAAGGAACCAAAAACAAGGCTTGATTCTATTAAATCAACAAGGATTCAGAAGAAGCATGCATGAGACTCCATATGAGTTTAGCAACCAGGGCTTGATTCCACAGAAACAAGGGCTAAAGCCCCAAACATCCTTGATCTTTGGGGTAACAAATATCATTCCATGCTACCTTGGCCTTATGAGAGGATAATTCAAAGCCACTTTAAAGAAAAACACAAGCAATTTGCTCCATCTCCTTAATAACTCTCTTTGGAAGAATAAAAACGGATGCCCGGTAGACATGGGTAGTGGATAGCACTGATTGAACAAGTTGGAGCCGACCAACAAAGGATTAAAGACAACCTTGCCATAAGCCTACCCTGATCAAACACGATTAAGGATAGGACGACAATCACTATATATACAGAAGCTTCTTAGATATCAGGGGATTACCCAAATAATGAATAGGTAAGGAGCCATGACAAAACCGGATTCCCTAACCAACTCATCACGCAACTCTGGGTTAAAACAACACACAAAGTAGTTGCTTTTAGACAGATTAGCTTGAAGGCCAAAGAACTCTGAAAAGTCGGACAAACAAGCTTTCAAAACTTTGACAAATACACAATCTCCACGACTGAAGAGTAAAAGATTATCGAAAAACATGAGCATGACAAGCTTTAGGTTTTCACATTTCCAGTGATACTGAAAATTGTCATTCTGCATGTGATACCTAACAATGTTGTGGAGAACTTTCATAACAAGCACAAATAAGTAGGGAGACAAGGGATCCCCTTGGCGAAGCCCACGCCTCCCAAGAAAGAAACCATGAAGCTTTCCATTAATCTTAACCGAAAACCTAGGAGAAGTCACACAAGCTTTAATATAGGAACAAAAGTGCGGAGGAAAATTCATGAGCTTAAGGACCAAAAGCAGAAACTCCCAATTCACAGAATCATATGCCTTTTCTAAATCCATTTTCATTGCACATCGAGGGGGATCACGTAAGAGATAGTAACGATAAAGGATCTCCTAGGCTAACAAAATATTATCCCCAATGGACCGCCCAGGCACAACGGCTACAAGATGAGGTAAAAGAGGTTTAAGCCGATTTGTAAGAATCTTAGAGATAACCTTGTATATCATAGTGTAACATGATATCAAACAGAACTGATTTGGGGATTCAGGGTAGGAAACCTTAGGGATAAGGCTAATTATGATAGCATTGACTTCCCTAAGCAACTAACCGAACTGAAAGAAATTACACACATTAGCAATGAAATCAAGACCTACCACATCCTAGGCCTGATGAAAGAATTTGACAAAAAAACCATTTGGTCCTGGGGCTTTGTCATCGCTCACGGAAAAGAGTGCTAGCCTAATTTCCTTCGATGTAACATCCTTATCAAGCCGAGGCCAACAATTGGGAGACATTGAGTGATACACATACCTCACAACGTCGACTTGAGAAGTGAGAGAATCATCCGCCTGGATAAGGCTATGGATGTGGCGATGGTTTCTATCACTACAAGAAAATTAGTGTTTAGCGAACAAATTTAGTGAAGGAACTATTCTGTCGTTAATTAGCGACGAATAACGATGGAATTTCCATTGCTAATTTTTTTAAATATTTTTTTAATTTGGCGACGGAATTAGTGACGAACAACCCGTCACTAAATTTAGCGACGGAATTAGCGACAGACAGGCCGTCGCTAAAAAAGAAAAGAAATTTAAAAAAAAAAATTAAAATTTAGTGACGGGGCCAAACCCGTCACTACAAAATAAAAGCAATTAAAAAAATTCAAATTAAAATTAAAATTTAGAGACAGGAATAAACCAGTGGCTAAAAAATAAAAGAAATTAAAAAAATTAAAATTAAAATTTAGCGACTAGAATAAACCCATAGCTAAAAAATAAAATAAATTTAAAAAAATCAAATTAAAATTAAAATTTAGCGACGGTGATAAACCCGTTGCTAAAAAATAAAATAAATTAAAAAAAATAAAAATTTAGCGATGAGGCCAAACCCGTCGCTAAAAAATAAAAGAAATTAAAAAAATTAAATTAAAATTAAAATTTAGCGGCGAGGATAAACCCGTCGCTAAAAAATAAAAAAAACTAAAAAAAATTATAATTTAGCGACGGGACCAAACCTGCCACTAAAAAATAAAAGAAATTAAAAAAAATAAATTAAAATTAAAATTTAGACAGGGATATACCCGTCGCTAAAAAATAAAAGAAATTAAAAAAAATTAAAATTAAAATTTAGCGACAGGGATAAACCATCGCTAAAAAATAAAATAAATTAAAAAAATTAATTTTTAGTGATGGGACAAGCCCATGGCTAAAAAATAAAAGAAATTAAAAAAAATTTAAAAAAATTAAAATTTAGTGATGGGGCTAAACCAGTCGCTAAAAAATAAAAGAAATTAAAAAAATCAAATTAAAATTAAAATTTAGCGACAGATTTGGCCCGGTCGCTAAATTCAAATTTAAAAAAGAAATTAAAAAAAATCAAATTTAGCGACGGGGCTGAACCCGTAGCTAAAAAATAAAAGAAATTAAAAAAAATTCAAATTAAAATCAAAATTTAGCAACGGGTCAAACCCGTCACGAAAAAATAAAAGAAATTATAAAAAAATTCAAATTCAAATTCAAATTTAGTGACTGGTTAACCCCATCACTAAAAAATAAAAAAGGTTAAAAATTTAATTAAAAACTTTACATTTAAACATAACATAATTCTTTAATGCTAGTATAATAATTAATAAATTTTTATTTGAATTAATAATTAAATAAAATTAAAATTAATATTCATTTCCCTTTACTAACATTAATATTAAAATTAATATCATTAAA
Organism: Diospyros lotus; assembly: GCF_014633365.1. NCBI lineage: Eukaryota > Viridiplantae > Streptophyta > Magnoliopsida > Ericales > Ebenaceae > Diospyros > Diospyros lotus. The sequence continues at coordinate 12,214,491 of NC_068343.1, read as the reverse complement.
TAAGTTTGAGAAATTTTGGTGTATAAATATAATTCTGAAATATATGGAAGAGAATACTATAAATATATTTTATATACATCAATAAACAAGAAGACTTCCATATTGATAGCTCGTGCGCGAAACTTGATTATGAGAGGTTGGGGGTTCGAATCCAGTAAAGAGTCTGAGATAATAGCTGGGAGTAATATTCTAGCGCTACTATGTGGGAAGCAGATCTGTTAAAAAAGAACCAAAAAAATAAATTTAAAATTAAAAAATAGCAATGAGAATGCATCTCCGTCGCCAAAAAAAGAAAAAAATATAAATTTAAAATACAAAACTTTAGCTACAGGAACGCATCTGTCGCAAAATTTTGGTAGTCCGATTCCAAGGTGCAACACTTTTAATTATTGATGAGATTAATATTCCAGCGCTGCCACGTAACGCGCTCATGAGGGGAGGGTAGGACTTGGCACACGTTCAAATTTGAGGCATAAAATAAAAAAATAACAAACTTTAGCAATGGAATAAATATGTCGCAAGAAAAAAAGAACATAAAATAAAAAACTTTTAATTTCAAAACATAATTTTTACATTTTAAAAAATGTTTAAAAATTTGAATTTTTTTTTTATAAAATATGAAATTCAAACTTTAATTTCACACTTTAGTAATTAAATTTATATTATTGATGCAATTTATTTAAATATACATTTTTAATTTTGATAACTGATGTATTACGTTATTTTGATTACATCTATTTACTTGTATTTATCTTCTTCTTTTTTTACACATTAAAGTAAAGTGGTTGAATTAAATTAAAAATACATATATAAAAATAAATTTAACTTAAAAATATAAATAAATAAATGTAATTAAAAAACAAAAAATTAAAATGACTGTACAAAAAAAATGCATTAGTACATAAATTAAAATCTAAATGTGCCCTATATACACATACATTTTTTAAAGATATTGATCTTCATTATTGAGTAATATGTTATCCTTTAGCGAATACCCTTTTTTTTAAATGAATAATATGCAGATAAAATAAAAATAATAACCACGATATTTAGATGATACGTACGTTTCACTTGTTTTAAATTTCATCATTAACTATATGATGTCATGCTATATAATTCAACAACTTAGTAATGTTGTTGAAATTAACGTTGAACAAAATATTAATAAAAATTTAATGTAAAATTTATAAAATATTTAAATTAAATTTAAAATTTGATTTAAAAATGCAATATTTCTCAATTGAGATAATTAATATGAGAATTAAACTTCTTAGTGACAATATTTCTCAATTGATTGAAGGCTTACAAAATAAACATATAATAATGAATGCAACAATTATAATTAAAAAATTGTGTCAATTTAAAGCATTAGAGATAAAATATAAGAACTCGTAAGTTAGAACACTTGTAATGAATGTTCTCTAATCCCATAATTAATTAATGCTGCAGCATCTAAGTATTTATAATTGACAGTTGAACTACTGAAGAGAGTTGAGCTGCATTAAATGCACTTGAAATAAATAATTACTCTTTAGTATTTTATTTCTATTATTTTTTTCCTTAGTTTTTTTATCTTTTATACTTATTTTTTTAATTAATGTGAAGTCGTAAAATTAAATATCTATAAAAGAACTATATTAATTTTTAAAAATTTATTTTCCAGCGACTAACAATCACTCGGCACTAATTCTCCATCTGGGATAGGTAACTGTCCGTCGCAGATGATTGTTGATTTTAGTTTCCTCTCAAAATACTTATCATTTTCAGTTTACAAAATATATGTAATTTTTAATTTAAATTAATTAGTAAAATTATATTTATTTATAACATAAATATTATTAATCATTTAAAAAATAAAAAATACATTTTTATCTCTTCTTCTACAATTAATAATAAATTTACAAATTCTTAAAAAATATTTTATTTATTTTTTGGTTATTATTCTTTAAATAATTTTAATTGATTTATTTTTATTAATTTTTTTCATTTTTCTTCTCTCTTGATTGTAAAATGTTTTTTTCTTGATTAGTTTAATGTTGTAAAATTAAATAACTATAAATTAATTATATTTTAAAAATATATATTTATTTTTAAATTTATATATTAATTTAAAAGAATATATATTAATTTAAAATAATTGATTAATATATATTTTTATTAATATATATATATATTAATTTAAAATAAACCTGGGGTGCAATGCACTGCGCCCCCAGAGTTAGCGATGGGCATTGCCAGTCGCTAATTAGTCGCCCGTCGCTGACTTTGATGGGCATTGCCCGCCCCCTCTCTTTCCCTGACAAGTGCCCCATCCCTCCTTCTCTCCCTTTAAAGCTTCCCCCATTTCCGTTTCCCATCCCCTCCGATCCTCTCATCTCTTCTCTGTAATTTCATCCAAGTGTGCCTTTCCTCCTAATTTCGTTTTCTCTTGTTTTATCTCTTCTCCGTTCCTCACTGTCTCACTCTCACTGAAATCGCGATAGTAATTTTATTTTAGTGTGATTTACATTCGAAGCTCATCAAGATTTGAAGATATTTTTTATTTTTAGTTGTTAATTATTTAAAATTTAAATTACAATATTGAATGTTTGTTACATAATAGGTACTATTTGATTAATTATTAAGTTGTTAATATTAATATTTCTGTTAACTGTTTACATAATAGGCACTATTTAATTAATTGTTAAGTTATAAATAGTCGTTAATGTTAGTATTTCTGTTAATGTTGTTAACGTTAATACTTCTGTTAACTGTTAATGTTAATATTTATTATAATATTAATTAACTGTTATTTATTAATGTTAATATTTGTTAAGTAATGACTATAATCTGTTTATTTATAATTATTTCTATTATTTATGTTGATGAGTATTCGCTAAAGTAATACTAATAGATTTATTTATAACAGAAATAATACTAACAGATTTATATTTATAACAGAAATAATATTCTATTTACAACATAAATAATAACAAATTTGTTAGTATTATTTATAATAGAAATAATAAATCTTTTAGTATTATTTATAACAGATTTATAAATAATCTGTTAGTATTATTTTTGTTATAATTTTAAATATTTGTTAGTATTATTTTTGTTATTATTTATAAATTATTATTATATTATTATATATTATGTGATTTAAATAAATAAATTAAATTTAAAATAATATATAATTAAAATTTAGTGACTGTGGGGGGAGAGGGGAGGGGTGGCTGTTGGGGGGGGCGGGAGGGTATTTTGTATAAATTATTATTATGTATTTTGTGATCTAAATAAATAAATAAATTTTAAAATAGTATATAGTTAAAAACTTAGTGACTTGGGGGAGGGGCCATTGTTAGGGGTTAAATTAAAAATAAAAGTTTAATATAAAAAATATTATATTAAATAATTAGTAAAATGATTAAAAATATGAGAAATGAATAAAAATAGGAGTTTTAATATAGGAAATTAAATGATTTGTAAGAGTTTTAATAGAGAAAAAATTAGAGTTTCTTCTCCTTGTACCTTTTATACGTTAGATTTTAAATTATAAGGAAGATGAGAAATAAATAAAAATAGGTAGATGATATTTTAAATAGGTAAAAAAAATTGTAAATCAAAAAATATAAGAGTTTTTTGTAATTATTATTTTTAATATCAAAAATATTTATTCAATCAAAAAATAGATATAAATTTTATAATGATTTTAAACAAATTTAAAAAAATAAAAATTTTTGAGTAAAAATTCATATGGAATTTTCTTTTGTTTCTAAGTTAAAACATATATTTTTTTTATTTTTATTTTTTTTGTTGATGAAAATGTTTTTAATTTCATTTTTTTGACACATAGAATGAATAATAAGAATATGAGTTTTAATTTTTAATAATATATGTATATTTACTACAAAAAAAATCAGAATTTAGCGGTGGTTTTTAACCATCGCTAAGTTAGTCGTCGCGGAGTGTTTAGCGGCGGTTTTTTCCAACCGCTGGAATAACCGCCGCTAATTTAAATTTTACAGTAGTTTTAAAAATCGCCGCTAAATAAGTGATTTAGCGGTGGTTTCTAATATTTAGCGGCGGTTTTGAAACCGCCACTAAAATTAAAATTTTATTTTTTTAATTCTTTTTAAAATTTTATTTTTAAAAATTAAAAAAATATTTAATTTTAGCGGCGGTTTCAAAACAGCTGCAAAAATTAATAAAAAAAATTAATTTTTTTAATTTTAGCTGCGGTTTCAAAACCGCCACTAAAATTAATAAAAAAAATTAATTTTTTAATTTTAGCGACGGTTTCAAAATCACCGCAAAAATTAATAAAAAAATTATTTTTTTAATTTTAGCGGCGGTTTCAAAACTGCCGCTAAAATAAAAAATTTAATTTTTTAATTACTTGTGCGGGCCAACCCAGCACGCGCCCGGCCGCTCGACCCGCACCCGCTCGACCGCTAGACCCACGCCTGCAAGCCCTACGCTCGCCCAACTCTTGCACACCACGTGGCCATCTGTGCGCGCGCCACGTGACGATGCTGGAAATTAAATCCCAGCACCTTCCCCCACCCCAAATTTCGAACCCAGAACCCTCACTGTTCACACGCGCGCGTGAACCACTTGATCTGCGAAACACTCCTTGACATATGTGGACATATATATATTATATACATTAGCAAAATTATATTTCATATATTTTAAAAACAAATATATAAAAGAAGAATAGAATAAATTAAAAATAGATTTTTAATTTATTAAAAATCTATATTAAAATTTCATAATTCTGAAAATAAGTTTCTAACAACTAATTTTATATTTATTAAAATAAGTTTATTTAAATTTCAGAATTATATTTTAGAATTATATTTATAAATAGATTTTTAACATTTAATAAGTTTATTTATAAATAAATTTCAGAATTATATTTATTAAAATTTCAGAATTATATTTTATATTTTTTAATATATAATAAAAACATTTATTAATTGATTATTTTTTAAAAGAATAATAGAATAAATTAAAAATAAATTAATTGAGTTAAATTAAATAAATTATCAAAAATATTAAATTAGATTTTCTTAAATTATATTTTTAATTAATTTTGCTATTAATTTAAATGCAATTTTAAATTTATTTTTAAGATTTTATATTTAATTTTATTAACTTAATTTTTAATTATTTTCTTAAGCTAAATTTAATTTTTTTTAATGAAAATAATGAATTTTAATATTTCAGATTTTTATTTAATTTTAATTATATGATAATTATAAATATAAATTAAAACTCTTAAATATGAGTAAGAATAAGTTTTTTCAATAATAAAAAAATTTTAAAAAAATTAATTTTGATTTCTTCCATAGTCTTAAAAATGTGATATCTTAAATATTAATTAGCATTGAAAACCATAGCATTGAAAAACTGTAGCATTTGACAACCTTAAATAATTTTTTATTAATTTGTTAAGGCATCACATTTTCAAAACTATAATATAATTATTAAAGTAATTAATAATTAATTAATCACTACCTTTGATTTAATGCAAGTTTTTGAGGGAAAAAATTCATCATTGATTGACACTTGGCAAAATACTTTATTTGACTATCCTATTTTAATATTATATAAATATACGTAGAATAAAGATATAAAAATATTATTTTAAATAAATGAATAATTTTCTATGACTTAATTAATAGTTTAAGTTGTCTATTAATATTTCTCATAAAACTCATGCAAATTTAATACAAAACAATTAGCATTGAAAAACTTGTATATTTAAAATTTATTATTAATTTTACAATAATTAGTATATATTATTTCAAAACAATTGAAAGATTTAAATTATTAATGCAAATTATAAAATGTAAATTATTAATGCGATAAGTAGTAAACGCAAATCATTAATGCAAGTTTTTGGGGAAAATTTTATTACTACTTATTATTTCAAAGCAATTGGAAATTTTAAATTATTAATGAAAATTACAAAATATAAATTATTAATACAATAAGTATTAATTGCAAATAATTGATTAATGCAAGTTTTGGTAAGAAATTTCTTTTTTCAAGACTATCCTACTTTTATATATATAAAGATGCAAATTACAAAATATAAATTATTAATGCAATAAGTACTAAATGCAAATCATTAATGCAAGTTTTGGGAGAAAATTTTATTACTACTTATTACTTCAAAGCAATTGGAAATTTTAAATTATTAATGCAAATTACAAAATGTAAATTATTAATATAATAAGTATTAATTGCAAATCAATAATTAATGCAAGTTTTAGGAGGAAATTTCTTTTTTCAAGACTATCCTACTTTTATATATATAAAGATGCAAATTACAAAATATAAATTATTAATGCAATAAGTACTAAATGCAAATCATTAATGCAAGTTTTGGGAGAAAATTTTATTACTACTTATTACTTCAAAGCAATTGAAAATTTTAAATTATTAATGCAAATTACAAAATGTAAATTATTAATACAATAAGTATTAATTGCAAATCATTAATTAATGCAAGTTTTAGAAGGAAATTTCTTTTTTCAAGACTATCCTACTTTTATATATATAAAGATTTTGTAATTAATTTAAATTAAATTTTTAATTTCTTTTTAAGATTTTATATTTCTTTTTATTAATTTAATTCAATTTAATTTTAATTTTGAATTATTTAATTATTTTTAAATTTAGCGGCGGTTAAAAACCGCTGCCAAATTAAAATTTTTAATGAATTTTGCGGCGGTTTTTAAAAATCGCCGTTAAATTAAAATATTTAATGAATTTATAATTTAATTTTAATTTTAATTTTAAATTATTTAATTATTTTTGAATTTAGCGCTCGGTTTTTCAAAACCGCCGCTAAATTAAAATTTTTAATAAATTTTACGGCGGTTTTTAAAAATCGCCATTAAATTAAATTATTTAATGAATTTATAATTTAATTTTAATTTTAAATTATTTAATTATTTTTGAATTTAGCGGTGGTTTTTCAAAACTGCCATTAAATTAAATTTTTTATGAATTTTGCGGCGATTTTCAAAACAGCCGCAAATATTAATTTAATTTTAATTATAAATTATTTAATTATTTTTGAATTTAGCGGCAGTTTCTCAAAAACCGCCGTTAAATTAAATTTTTTAATGAATTTTGCGGTGGTTTCGAAAATCGCCGCAAATATTAATTTAATTTTAAATTTTAAATTATTTAATTATTTTTAATTTAGCGGCAGTTTCTCAAAAATCGCTGCTAAATTAATTTAATTTTTTAATTATTTAATTATTTTCTAAATTTAGCGGCGATTTTTTAAAAACTGAAAAATCGCCGCAAAATTGAATGTTTTAGTGAGTTTTGTGACGATTTTTCAAAACAGCCGCGAAATGTTAAAAAAACCACCGCTAAAATAGTATTTTGGGCGGTTTACAAACCACCGCAAAATTTCATTTTTTGCGGTGGTTTTAGAAACCACCGCAAAAAAATCGCTACTAAAAATCAATTTTTTTGTAGTGATTAGGTGATTTTGTTTAGTTTTTAAGTCGTTGAAAGTTTAATCAATATTATTTGGGCAAATTAGAATTAAAGAAAAATCAAAACATTAAACATTAGAATTTGAAAACATTAAATGAGTGGATTCTTGAATGTTTTAATTTAAAATTTATGATGTGATTTAATTTATAGTTCAAAAATGATTTAATTTGTGATGTAATCATTTAATTCAATGCTCTAGCCACCGGTACGACAAGCACTGGAATCAAACATGGAATATTTCATGTTGATCCCACTATAATTGTAATTGCTTGCACAAAATTCATAAATTAATTTATGTTTAGCATTAGGTGTGGAGTTTCATTTATGTTTGGCATGTTGACTGTGAGGATTATGAGGTAACAAATTAATTTATCTCATACTCAACATTTTTAAATGCTAATGAATTGCGATACCAAAAATTAATGGCAAAGTTTGAAGAGTTATATAATTTTCTTATATGTCTCATGTTTTGGGATATATAAGATATATATGGTTTAATTAATGTTAAATTTTAATTAAAAATTTAATTTTAATTATTAAGAAATTATAATTAAATAATAAAATGGGGCCGGTTAAGGGTTCAAGTGGGTGAGTGTTTTAAAAATAAATTTTAAGTAAAATTTTAATTTTATATTTAGTATTATTTAAAAAACTTATCTTATTGATATTAATAATATAGTTAAATAATTTTAGTAGATTAAATAAAATTATTTTGCACAATGAGGGTTTTAAATGTATAATCTTAATAAAATTAGATAATAATATATAATTTTAATTAAATTAATAATAATCACAATTAGGGTTTTAAATGTGGTGTGGTCGGGGCTTTGGTTTACAGGGGTTTGGTTAATTGCAAATTTGGAATAAAATTTTGTAAAATAATTTATATTAAATTTTTATTAAGTTATTAATATTACTATAAATTTGGTTGTTAAATAATTTTTTTAGGGCCAAATCAATATTTTCTTAATTAATTTTGATATTTTGACTTTAATTTTAATTAAAATAATTATTCACAAAAAAATTATGTAACATCCCGCATCGAGCGATAGGAAGGACCGGGACAACTTATCCTAATGGGCCTACACGAACTTCTCAGGGGGTCACTCATCCTTCAACTTCCCCATCTCAAGCACGCTTAATACCGGAATTCTTTGCTTACATTCAGCCCAAAAGGTATTTAACTGGTGTTATTTCATTCCTTACTTATCCTCGATATATACTACCCTTCTCTGGGCTCTTGGAGTATTACATTTTTCCCCTTTGAGCACATGACGTCCTCGTCATACGACCTTACAACTGATCTCAGATCTCCCTCCCTTTGCATGGCCGATGTGGGATTCACCTAAGGTGCCTACACGGACCCCTTTTAGGGACTCAACGTCCTCGCCGAGGTTGGCCCCACCACCGTGCTTAGAGGCTCGGGGGTCGGCTCTGATACCACCTGTAACATCTTGCATCGAGCGATAGGAAAGACAGGACAACTTACCCTGATGGGCCTACACGAACTTCCCAAGGGGTCACTCATCCTTGAACTTTTCCAGCTCAAGCACGCTTAACACCGGAGTTCTTTGCCTACATTCAGCCCAAAAGGTTTCCAACTAGTGTTGTTTCCTTCCTTACTTATTCTCGATATATACTACCCTTCTCTAGGCTCTCAGGGTATTACAAATTATATATTATAAATTTAAAATATTAAATATATATTTTTTTAATTTTTTAATAATAATGGGTGGGTTTCAAGATTTAAGTAGGGTTTAACTTTAGGTTTAAAGAAGACTAATCTTAACAAAATTATACAATAATGCATAATTGAAATAAATAAAAACTTTTGGTCTAGTCTAGTTTAATTGTAAAAAATGATTAGTTTAACGATAAATAATATGTATAAATATAACAGTTGAATGTTCGATAATATAGTTGTTGAGTTAGTTATTTATTTAATACAATTTTAAAATTATAACTACAAATATAATGTTATTAATTATTTGGTTAAACTTTTGTTATTTGGTACAAAATTTAAAGTAGTGTAGGTCTGAAAGTGCAATTATAAATAACGTACTAAAAGATGGTTTTGTAAATTTTCAGGATAGTTTTTTTCGTCATACATATTATTTAATTTAAAATAGAAATTCCATCGCATTGACAGTGGATTAATAATAGGTGTAACCCAAGAAAGAGCGGGATTACTAGAGAATTTTATGAGGGTGTCGATGAGTTTATTTAATTTGTGTCTACCCAAGAAACTTTTATAAGATTAGAAGGAAAGTTAAGTGCCTTTGTATAAAATGCGAGTGTTTAAGATTTAAATCAGTCAATGAGGTGAAAAGAGATATTTGTAAACATAGATTCATGAAAGGTTATTATTATTGGATACATCATGGTGAAGAAGTGCCCGTTGTGCCTTATTCGGTTGTTGAAAATGAATATTATAGAGAAGACAATTTTAGGGACCAGTTTAATTCCTATGAACAGATGGTAATGGATGTGGCTGGGCCATCAAATGTGTCATATATAATGCGAGAGACTGGTACTGGAAGTGGTTATCAGACTTACAATGTAGATGAAGCACCGAATGAAAATGCACAAGCATTTTATGACATGTTATCTACTGCACAAGCTCTATTGTATCCAAACTGTGAAGTAGAAAGTGAACTTTCTGCTGCAGTTAGGATGTTGAGTATAAAGTCTGATTACAACATTCCCGAATGTGGATATAATAAAATCATGTAGTTTATGCATCAAACAATGCCAACTGGTAATCGGGTGCCAATTGATTTTTATCATACCAAGAAATTAGTTTCGCAGCTTGGCCTCGGTTATCAGAAGATTGATTGTTGTTCAAATGGGTGTATATTGTATTACAAGAATGACGAATTCGAGATCAGTTGTAAGTTTTGCGGTCATCCTCGTTTTAAACTTGTAAGAAATGGGAAAGGAAAATTTAAACAAATTTTTTATAAAAAAAATGTGGTATTTGCCTCTCATACCAAGATTGCAGAGAATATATGCTTTTATGGTTACAACTGCGAGCATGAGATGACATCATGAAAGTCGAAGGGAGCCTAGTGTCTTGTGTCACCCGTCTGACGGGGAAGCATGGAAACATTTTGATTAGAAATATCTTAACTTCTTTGCCGATCCTAGAAATGTGAGACTTGGTCTTTGTGCAAATGGATTCACTCCATATGGTAATTCGGGTCGGCCGTATTCTTGTTGTCCGGTTATTGTGACGCCATATAACTTGCCTCCTGAATTATGTTTGAAAAGAGAGTTTCTTTTTCTGACTGCTATTATTTTAGGTCCATCAAATTCGAAAAACAAGATAGATGTGTTCTTACAGCCTTTAATTGATGAACTAAAATTGTTGTGGTACGAAGGTATTCTGATTTATGATATATCAACCAAAAATAATTTTTTCATGAAGGCTGCTCTATTGTGGACCATCAATGATTTTCCTTCCTATGGAATATTATCTGGTTGGATGACATCGGGTAGATTAGCGTGTCCATATTATATTGAGAAAACTAAAGCTTTTAACCTCAAGTATGGTGGAAAAACGTTATTTTTTGACTGTCACAGACAATTCTTGCCTATGGATCACACATTCTGGAGAAATACAAGTGCATTTAGAAAAAATAGAGTTGATAATTCTTCTCCACCACCACGGTTAACTGGAGATACCAATTTTCAGAGAGTCTATAATTTTCCTTCTATCCTCTAGTTACAGGACTGTGCGATGCCTGGGTATGGTGTTGACCACAATTGGACAAAACGAAACATTTTCTGGGAATTGCTATATTGGAAAGATAATTTGATCCGACATAACTTAGATGTTATGCATATTGAGAAAAATGTTTTTGACAATCTTTTCAATACAGTTATGGATTTGAAAGGTAAAACTAAATATAATACCAAGGCTAGAATGGACCTTAAAGAATATTGTAGACGCAAAAAACTTGAACTAATAGACCGTGGTGGGGGAAAATATTGGAAACCTAAGGCCCAATACACGTTCACAAGGAAATAAAAGTTAAGTGTTTTTACGTGGATAAAAGAACTTAAGCTCCCTGATGGATATGCTTCCAGATTAGGTAAGTGCGTTGATATGAGAAACACAAAGTTAGTTGGGTAGAAAAGTCATGATTGTTATGTTCTCATGGAGCGATTACTTCTAATGGCATTTGCAGCATTTCTAGATCGAATTTGGAATTTGGTCACTGAGTTATGTCAGTTTTTCAAAGATATTTGCTCAACAATATTGAGAATTGAACACCTAAATGTCATAGAACAAAATATACCCATTATTTTATGCAAATTAGAGCGTGTATTTCCTCCCAAATGGTTTAACCCAATGGAGCATCTCTTAGTGCACTTAGCTTACGAAGCAAAGGTGGGGGGACTAGTATAATACAGATGGATGTATCCATTTGAAATATACGTTTGATATAATTTGAATCGTTAATTTTTAAAGATAATAAAATTATTTTATATTGATGAAATTTTCGAATGATTTAGGTTTTTCAACACTTTAAAGAAGAATGTCTGCAATAAAGCTCGTGTAGAATGATCCATATATAAGGCATATTTAATTGAGGAGACGTCCACATTTGGTTCATATTATTTTGCACCAAATATTTCATTAAGAAGAACGAGAGTCTCTCAAAATGACGATGGGAGAGATTCTTCATATCCACAAATTTCCGTGTTCAATTATCTAGACCGTGCTGTGGGAGTAATGAAAATCAGGTGGATGGATCGGAAAGAGTTTGAAGCCGCCAAATTATATGTCTTGTTGAATACTCCGGAAGTCGAACCTTATATTGAGTAAGAATTAAAATTTAAATAAATATATTTATAAGTTTATTCATGGTTCATATTAAATAATTGATATATCATTTAAATTTTTCAGCATGTACATCAATCTATTGCGTCAGCTATATTCAAATATCATAGATGCAGAAATAGACAAAGAAATCGAGAAACATTTTCCTAAGTGGTTCTATCATCAAGTATGTTACTTCATATTAGATTATTTTTTAATTAAACTTTAAAAATACATTAACTGATTCAAATATTTTCTCAGGTTAATTCGAATACTCAAGTTGTTATAGATCTATTAATTCAGAATATAGGATGGGGACCGACTCCAAACGTGCGGTATTGGCCAATATATTTCGTGAACGGATATAAATTTCATACCGTCGAATGGAGTACTAGTAGATCTACCAAAAATTTTGGTGTTTGCGTGCCTGGGATAAGGGTTGGATCCTCAAAGACCTATTATTACGGAAAAATTTTAGATATTATTGAATTGGAATATGCAGGCCTACCAATCAAAAGGGTAGTTATGTTCAAATGTGAATGGTACGATCTAAGTCCTAGGGGAACCAAAATCCATGAAAAGTATGGTATTATCGATGTTCGATCATCAAGAAGGTATAAGAAATATGATCTTTTCATTTTTACTCAACAAGCTGAACAAATGTACTACGCGTCGTACCCTAACACTTACCGTGATAAAAGTGATTGAATGGTTGTTATTAAAACAAAGGCACGACCTACAATAACGGCTCCCGAGGTTAATATGGAAGAACTTTTCAAAGAGGATGAAATACCAGAACTCTCGCAAATTGATCAAAATGATGACCTTAGAGGTAGTTTACAAGATTTAGATGGGATAGTCGAGAAAATAGATGTTTCAAATATTATTCAGAAAGAAGAAGATGATGATGCAGAGGAAGAATCTATATCAGAAGATGACGAAGAAGAGTTATTGTCTGATGACATAGATAGTGATGAATTTGTATAAGAAGATTGATATATTTATGAATACATGTGAATTTAAATATATATTATGATATAATATCTTTTGTATTTTTTAATGTCTGTGATATTGTACGTTTTATTGTGTTTTTTTTGTTTCATGTAATTTCAAAAACAGATGTCAGGGCATTCATCTCCCGAACCAAGCAGGGGTAGGGGTAGAGGAAGAGGTCAATCTTATAGGGACACACCTTCCCTAGATCTTAGTAGTGTTGGTTAACAGTCTTCTCCTTTTATCTCTACACACGCTGTTCCGTCTACTCCTTTATATCCTCAGCCATCACACCCACATGCTTTCGTTCCCATGCCTCAGTCCCAACAACCATTCCCCTCTATACCATATCATATGGGTTATACTACAGTCTCACTCACATCCCACCCACCTGAGACTGCACCATATTCTGTCCCCTATCCTGGGTTTACTTTTCATCCCATAGAAGGTTCATATCCATACTCATTTATGCCGACACCACATGCACATCATTCGACATCTTTTCCTGTGCAGAATATTGACCCGACTCCATCTGAGCCAATTAATACCGACCGAGCTGATCACCGAGTAGAGTTATCGTGCAATTAGAACTGTGATCAGTGAGTATCTTAATTATATTATTTTTAATTAATTGTTTGTGAGTGTTTTACATATAAATGCAATTTCTTACATGATAAATATTGGTTTTACAATTTTTTTTCCCGAGGTTGGCCCACCAAGTGTACAATCCAAGATTTGGAAGAGACGGTACACTGAAGCTTGGCTTCATTGGGATGGCGTGCCTGAATTAACACGACGGATGTGGCTAAACGAATTTAGCGTAAGTTTAATTGCAATTCTTAATTATAGAAAGTTTCATTTTAAAATTGTATACATATTTATTCATTTTTAATTTCTTGTAGAAAGAGTTTAAGTGGCAACCCGATGAGAGTGATCGTATATGGATCACTTTGAATAAATCTAGTCGAAGAAGTTTAGAAATAATTTAAACAAAATTAAAGGAGGTGCAGATAAGGGGGAATAGATGGATCCGATGGTGCGGCGAGCATTACAGGTCAAATGGGATGAAGATGAATACAAGAAGAGAGTAAAACAAAACAAAAAGAATCGCGCATCCGAGACTGATAGGTTAATCCACACAGGTGGATCCATTCCTTTCACAGAGAGCTGAAGAAGGATGGTAATTAGTTTTTCTACTAATTAAATGTGAGTTTTATAAATTTATATAATGGTTTATATTATTTTTTATTTATTTTATATATTTGTCATGCAAGCAAGGGAATTAGACCGCGAGCCCAATGAATTTGAGATTTTTAGGAGAACCCACACTCGAAAGAAAGATCAAGGACAAGAAGTGTGGGTTGATAATAGATCAAAGACCGTCGCGGTAATTGTATTTTGCACAATTTAATAAAAATTACAATTTAATGATTTTTTTTATTAGTTGACAACGTCAATATTTTAATTTATATAGGAGGCGTTCGAGAGATTAAGTGCAGAGGCATCTTCAGCATCAGCTGGCGGTAGTGAGTCATCTTCTCCACCTACAATCGACGAACGTTAGATTTTTTATCAAGTTGTCTCTGGTAGGAACAAGAAAGGTCGTGTCTACGGTCTCGGCTCTCAAGGTAAGCAATCCTTCCCGGTTGGATCGGATAGCAGTTTCAGTAGTTCATATGGTTTGTCGACGGAATTAGAACAAATGATTTTGAGGGTCACCCAGATAAACAAGGAGTTACATTCTACTCAAACCAAGGTCGTCGAGGTGGAAAATCAGCTACAATCCACCGAGTCTCAGATGAATGTGGAGTTGCATTCTACTTGGATCGAGGTGACAGAGGTGAGAAATGAGAATGTGCAGATGCGTCAGTAGTAGCAATAGATGATGGCGTGGCAAGAGCAGATAAATAGACAAATGATGACGTTACAACAACTTGGCTCGTCTTATCAGCAACCTGGACCGTCGATTCAACCAAGATCGAGTAATCAATTTTTTTATGATGAAGAACAAAATGATGATGATTGTAACTGAATATTTATGAATTAATCAATTTGACTTACAAATTCAGTTTTGTTATTTTAATAATTAAAATGAATTTTGATTTTTTTTAAAATAATATATTTTTAATTTATAATAATTAATTAAAACAAATTATTAATTATCATTAATTTCATTTATATATAAATTTTAATTTAAATAAATATAAAAGATAAAAAACATTCGAATAATAATTAAATATGAATTTTTTTATAAATATATTTTTATTTATTGTAAATTTTTAAATTTTTATTTTTAATTTACGTTAAAAATTTTATTTTTATTTTATCTATTAAAATTATTATAGAAAATAATTTAAAAATTTTGTTTTTTTTAACATTTTAAAATTTTGTAATTATATAAATTATTAATAATTTTAAAATTTTTATTTTATAGCTAATCAGCGACGGGTTGTTTACCCGTCGCAATTAATTTTTTTAAAAAATCATTGATCATCGATGGGATGGGTCTCGTCGCTGACCAGCGATAAATGTGGACCCCATCGCTGAATCCGTCGCAAAACGATTCCGTCACTATATTCCATCGCTAAATTTTAGCGATGCCAACTTTAGCGACGGATTTTAATGTTTTAGCGACAGAAATTTTCGTCGCTAAAACTCTGATTTTTTTATAGTGTATTTGATAACATTGGCTAAAAGAAGAACCAGGAGCAATGATCTCCTTCACCAGCCTATCTCACCCGAGCACGAAGCTAGAAGAACTCACTCTCTTAGACTAAAACCTCCGAACACATCCAGATCAATTCAAGCTCCTGTCGTCTCAACAAGACATTAGATGGGGAGTCCAAAAGTCACGAATACACCTAACTCTAGATGTGACATGACCATGGATATTATTTAAAGATTTTAGGTTTTACTTATCTCTCTTGAGCTTAGTTACCAGGCGATACATGGGCTATCCATGACACTCATGGGCCCAACTGGACTGGATAACATGAATGAAGTGAGGATGCTCAATGAGGTGATTATTAAATCGAAAACATCCCCCTGATCGAATCCTCTTCCCATGAAAATTAACAACCATAAGGCTATGATAAAAAATGCCAGGTGAGAAAAAGATGGCACGACTATCCCCAAAGTAAGCTTGCTAGCTATCATTGATAAGAATGCGATCAAGATTATGATATATTCTATATCTCCCAAAATGCCTATTATTCTGAGTAAGGACTGAGCCATGAAATGAAAGGTCATGGAAGAATGAACGAGATAAAAATTCAATAAAATGAGTCATACTTGACGTAACCAATGGATTTCCCCTTTTAATTTTAGAGATATGACAACAAACATTAAAATCTCCAAGAAGAACCTAAGAGGGCGTGAACATACGACATCAAGGAGTACAAGCGATGCCATAGCCGATGTTGGGACGCATCCTCATAACTGGCATACACATAAGTCAGAAAGAATACTGACTGATTAATCAATCGAGTACATTTTAAATGCACAAACTAATCTTAACTACATACAATTTCCACTATCAAGTGGGCTGAATCATGGCCAAACTAGATATGGTTATCAGACCTATGATCATAATTCATAGTCCAAGACCATATCTGGATAATATATTTCTAGAAATGACAAGAGAATGACATTCTTGAACAAGAGTTTCAAGAAGAACAAAGAACACTATATGATGTTGGGGGATAAAGGATTTAACTTCCCACTGCTTAGCCAGGTGGTTCAGACCCCTAATATTTCAAGCGCTAAATGTCATGGGGAAGAAAGGGGGGTATATCACTTCCCCCATTTGACCAACGCTTATGACTACATTTTTTCTTAAGAGAAGAAAAGAACCCCAAGTGATTAGTGGTTAATTTTGTAAAAATTTTGTTATAATTATACCCTTCTTTTGATCTTAAAAATGGTTTAAATTAGATATTAATATATATTTTATGGTTCTATGCAAGTTTAAATTGAAAGATGAATGAAGTGAAGTTCTAAAGTAAATAATAATAATATATAAAATTATATATAATACATATATATCATTATATGCATGCATGTAATATATATATATATATAATATAATCTAATATATATGTGTGCCATGTGTAATACATATATATAATATATAATTTATTAATAACATTAAATTATTTTTTTTTTAGGCATGAAGAATTCAAGCCCATGAAGATTTAAAGTCTATGAAGAATTCAAATCCATGAAGAAATCAAACCCATGAAGAAATCAAGCTCATGAAAAATTAAAGTCCATGAAGAATTCAAGCCCATGAAGAATTAAGGCCCAATTTGAGCAACCCATGGAAGATATTATTTGGAGAAGGCCCAAGGATTATTTTTAATCCTAATGAAGATTAAAAACCAATTTATAGAAATCTATTTTTATTTTTTATGTGAGAGCTTTATTAGGTGTGTTTTTTAGCTAAAATCTATTTAACTATTAGGTGGATATTATAGTTAAAATCCATTTAACTTTATGAGTGCTTTATTAGGTATGTATTTTAGCTAAAATCCATTTAATATTAGGTGTGTATTATAGCTAAAATCCATTTAACTTTAAGTGTGTGAGTGCCCATTAGATATAATTATGTCTAATTGAATAATTGAAATTGTGTGGTTTGTATTGCATCTTGTGGCCTATAAATAGCTCACTTGATTGTATTTGTAAGTGTGATTATTATTCTTGAATCAAAGTTTAGTTGTTTCCTTATAATTCTCTCCTTGAGAATTGTTCTTGTTCTTTCCCTTTTTCTTTAGTATTCTCTCTTGTGATCTTACTTCATTCCTTTCTTCTTTTAAATTCTTATGTCATTTATTATTACTTTATTATTCACCGCCTAAATGGCCGGTTAATTTGTGCCTTTAAATTTCTGCAATTTTAATTCTTGTCATTTAATTATTCACCGCCTAAATGGACGGTTAGTTTATGCCTTTAAATTTCTTGTCATTTAAATTCTTGTCATTTAATTATCCACCGCCTAAATGGCCGGTTAGTTTATGCCTTTAAATTTCTTGTCATTTAAATTTTGTTATTTAAATTACGTCGTTTAAATTCATGTCAATTAACTTTTAAATGGAAATGAGTAGCTAAATCTAATCTTGGGTTAAGGCAAGGACAGTGTCCAACGCCAATGATTCCCAAAGAAAGCTGCGCTTTAAATAAGTAACATTAATTTAAATTTCAGTATGAGTGTATCTTAATTATTGAGAAATCACTAGGTTTGGATTGGAGCGTAAGCCTAACTTAGAGCTTTCATGCCATGTATGAGAGTTACTAGAACTGGAAACGCTATCATACCCAAACCTGGATAATTAATTTAGTTGTTTTGTGTATTAATTGCAATTGGATTTATGGTGGTTACTTAAATTAGAATCCCGCATATCATGTATGGAGATTGCTTAACCTAGAACTATCATTATCTCTAATTGCATTTAATAACAAACCCTCATATCTGAAATTAAATTAATGTTGCTAATCTTTTATGATAAAATTTGGGAATCAACGGGTTGGTACTGAAATTGTCTTAACTCAAGTACTATCCAATTTTATATTCTCACTTAAAGTATTTATTTCAATTACTACCTTAATTTATTTCCTAGTATCTGTTGTTTGAAAAACCATAAAAAACCTTGTTGCCAATTTGTCCAAATGCGTGTGTGCTTGTGTGACATTCTTTTTATTTTGCCATAAATAAATCTCTCAGTAGACGACCTGGACTCATTCAGAAAATATAAATTTAAGTTTGGACTACAACTGCACTCGTACACTAACGAGTATAAACCTCTCACCTAAATAAAGAAAAAAATATAAAATTTTTATTGTGTTTTGTTTTGTGTTTTAATTGCAGGGTGGGAGTGCAACCACCAAGTTAGGGGGGAGAAGGGTTGGATGAGGACAGACTCGAAGAGAGATTACCCTTAACCTGGTAAGGGTGGGGAAGGAAAGAAACAACTTCTCGAGAGCTAGTTGTAGAACACCTAGAAGTTGACTTATCATCGACTTGGGATGGGCAAAAAGGCTCAGCTATAGACAGGTTTAGGGGGTCAGAGATGCTTATGGAAGAGATATCTTGATCCTATTCCACGAGACAATCAAAGTGATTCTTGAACTCAATAAGAGTAGAATAGAGGAGGGAAAAGGAAAGATGAAGACCCAGAGAAGGGGAAATTTCAAAGTCATGTTCTAGAACACCATGAGCCATCTGGCTATCTGGAGGAGAATGAGATGGGGAAAGGAAGGGATCTAGAGTTGACTCCGACTGAGCTAGAGGGGGTGGAGGTGCCAACTAAGCAGGAGAGGGGGAACCTGAGCCTTCCGAGGGCAAGTACTATCTTGATGACCAAAAACTTTACATTGAGAACAAATCGTGGGGACCTATTGATACTCCACTTGGATACGAGCAATTTTTGGTTCATTGGTAATGACATCAAGGCCATGATATTGTTAGATTTGAATAGCAATGGCACCAACACTAAGAGGGGGGTGAATTGGGTTGTTTTAAAAATTTGATTGAACTTAAAAATCCTTTTGATGAAAAATGAGATTTTAGTGAAAGTGAGGATTAATGAAATGCTTGAAACAATAAATGAAACAAAGAGCACAAGCAAATAAGAGACACAACGATATATAGTGGTTCAGCTTAAACCAAGCCTAATCCATTACCTTAGCTCCTCACTAAGGATTTCTCAATCAGTTTACTAAAACCTCATATCTCTTCAGATAGGCTCTCTAGCAGCGAGCTAGGAGATTACAACCTCTTGCTTAAACAAGCAAGCCCTCTAATCTTGCTAGGAAATACAACCCCTTGCTTCAACAAGCAAGTCCTCTAGCACTCTTGCTAGGAAAACCAAGAATAATACAAAAGAGAGGATCTAAGAGTAAACACTCTTAGTTACAAGATCTCTTAATATAAATGCAAGGCTTGAATAAAATAATACAAATGATAATCAAAGCCTTTAGAGAGAAAAATGAAGCACAAATGAAACAATTAAGCTCTTGAAAGAATGAACACTTGTAAGCTTGAAATCAATCCTTTTGGTTGTTTTGATTCATCCATTTGATCTCTATTTATAGAGCATCTCAAGTCCATTCAAAAATATAGCCGTTGGAGACTTGAACAATGGAGAATGTAGCCGTTGGAAGCTGTCTGGGACATAAACTGTCGACGTTTGATGAAGAAATGTCGACAATATTTAAGAATTGTAGACATTTTTTATGCAGGAGTTGTCGACATTTAGATACAAAGAGCAATGTTTGAAACTGTCGACAGTTTCTATTAAATTGTCGATAGTTTTATAAAACTGTCGACATCTTGAAACAAACTGTTGACAATTTGCCAAGATAAAAATTCACTGCTTGCTTTGATGATATAATCCACAACATATTTACATTTCTTTAGTTTAAGTAAATGTCCACATTTTATTTTATTTATATTTTACCTTCCATTTACTTTAATACATAAATGTAAATAAGAAAATACCCCCTATTTGGATTCAATAAAAATATCTAGAAAATCAAAATCCATAACAATAAAAAAAGTAGAATTTGGGTTTTAGTACAAACTTAGGATTTTGCGATTTTACCACCTCCAAAATATACACTTTCTATTTCTTGAAAAATTTGTTAAAAATCATTTTATTACTAATGAATGTTAGTTATTGAAATACCGGGAGTTAGTTTTCTAAAAGAAAACATTTTCTTATATGTCTCCTTATAAGGTACTAACATTCCAGACTTAGAAAAATATTGAAATCTTATCAGAAAGGAGTTTCGAAACATGATGCATAAACTAAAGGATTTTTCAGACATTTAAATTTCGAGCCAAAACCTTTCATGCATGTTTCAAAATATGAAAAACTTATTTTGAAATATGAGATTAACATAAATGATTTTTCATATTTAAGATTGGTTTTTCATCAAACACATTTATGTTCTAGTTGGTCTTTCGCCTTAGAATAATTTTAGCTCTATGTTGACTAACGACTTCAGAGCTATTTTGAAAACATTTTAGGAGATTCTTTTAAGACTAAATACTTAACTTTGCAAATCTCCAATTAATATAGAAAATCATAAATCATTTTGGTTTTCATTTTAACAACGTACTACTTGAAATTGATTTTGGTTGAAAATCATAAACTTGACTCATGACTTGGGGATCAAAATCAAATGATGTTTTTCATCATCAAAACGTAAACCATCAGATATAACTCAATATATGGAGGAAAAGAAGAAGAGACATGAACCTCAATATAGATTCTTGCAAAACTTATCCTTTTATGGTCTCCAATCATAGGATCTACATGAATGGGCTTACCCAATGAGCTCGCTAGCTCCGAGAATCCCTCGGAGGACCAGAACTCCAATAGCACATTGAAAAACTTCACCCACACAGGAATGAAAGAACGGGAATCTTTTGCAATAACCACACTGGGCGTCCAGCATCTAAGGAATAAAGGCCTTTGAGCAAAGTGCCAAGGACCTCCTTCAAAAACTTGCATCATCTACTCATAAGCATTAAAATGGAAAAAGAAAAACCTGAATTATTCGCATGGACCTTAACAAAACCAAACTTCTTCCAGAGCTTCATAGCTAAATTCTGAACTGAAAGAAATGAAAGTCTCTTCTCTATGAAATACCTGATAAAAGTAACTTTCCAATACGTCGCGGTAATTGCACAAGCTTCCTGGGAAAGATGTACTCGCGGTACGCCATAGAAAGTTTTCATTTGGGGAATGTACCTCAATTTAGTCGGGACACGGGGGGGTAGAAGATTCAACAACATTGGCCTAAGATCAGAGAGGAGACTTACCCGAATTCTGCATCCTATTCAGAGTCAGTGTAGGAATAACATTCCCATCCCTGACATCCCCGGAAACTGTATCATCAGGATTACCCCTATTTAAGTTTTCATTATGATGACTGCAAGACCCACCTGGTTTATCTTCCAATTGATATCCTCTGATTAAACCCTGCAATACACCATTTGAATTATCGTGATTATTTCCACTAACCACATCCAAAATTCCATTGCCTAAGTGCATGTTGCTTGAGTTCATCCTACCCAAATTTAGCTCATGATTCGACCTACTTTGCTCGAATTTTTCATTAAGTAAAGTGGCATTGGACGCTCCATCCTCAATTCACAAGTCTTTCCTTTGCCAACCAGTTGAGTATCGAAGACGAGCAATTGCCCAACGTTTCCTGGAGTAGGGTAACAAAATAAGAGTAACTTTTGTTGACAAGTAGATTCGTAAAGGCCTTGCTTTCTCTTTGCCTCATTTGGATTGAAAGAGATGAAGCAGCCTTTACCCTATCCAGTCTCGATATCTACTCCCAGTTCCCTTCCAGAACTGTCGATGATAATAGTGGTTGCACTTATGGATGGTTTCTTGTCGAAGTCGTCGAAGGCAATCGTGGATGAGCATGTGGATGGTCCTTCCCTGGTGTTGTCAATGACATTCTTAGCAGCACCATTCGACATCCTCAAAAGTTCCAGCGTTGGTGATTGGAAGCTACGTCAAAGCCTACATGGGCGTTGTGTAATACCCAAAAATTTTCAGTGTACTCAAGTGTAATTATTATTAGGGAAAAAGTATAATTTTTTAAAGTTATGGCGCTAAAGTATAATTTTTGAAACCTAAGGACCTAGAGAAAAAGGGTCAAAATGAAAGAAAGAAGAAGTGGAGGGAACAAAATGCAAAGTAGGAGTGAAACCTACAAGTCGCTAGTAGTTGCACTGTGGCCACTAATGGGGACGTTAAATAAACGTTTGGGAGGTTGGTTAAGGCCATTATGGCCTAAAGGAGAAGGTCCGGGGCAAGAGAGCCACCTGATTGGGCAAAGAAATGGTTGAAAACGCCTATAAATAGTCGAATTTTTTGCTGAGTCTTTTATCGATTTTCAGTTGAAAAATCGAAGCATTTGCGGAGAAATTGAGGTGTTGCCTAGAAAAATACCCAAGAAGGGGTGAATTGAGTTTTTCAAAGAAATTAATAATTTTAACTCTTTTGAAAACTTTTAAATTTGTGATCTTAATATGTGATGATTACAGTAAGATTAATAACAATAAAATCATACAATCACAACGAGTAAGAGAAATCTATAGAGGTTCGTCTCTAAAAAGCCTAATCCTCTCTCTTAAGACTTAGCTTGAGGTTCTATTAGAGAGAATCAACACTAGCTTTTAATTTGAGCTAGAACCAATACTAGCTTTTAATTGGAACTAGAACCAATATACAATCCCTTATCCAAGCAAGAACTACTAGCATACGACTAGCAAATATAATCCCCTCACACAATAAGTGAGTAAAAATAACAAATTTACAACCAGAGACAATTGCAAACAAGTCACCAACGATTGAGAATTCCACTAGCCAACACATTTCGAACCTTCTCACTCTTGTTTGAATACTATATCAAGTTTGTTCTATCTTGAGCGTCCATACTTACCCTATATATATACATCTTTCAAACACACTAGCCATTAAAGAAAATGTTAATATGAAATTTGAAATTCAAGAAATATTTAGGCTTTCTCAAAAAATAAAAAAAATATGTCTTACCTTTAATTCAAAATAAATTTACTTTTTGCATGAAAAATCAAGATTTGAAAATTTAAATATAAATTTTTGAGACATAAATGATTAAAATAAGAAAACATGTATAAAAATAATTCTCTTTTAATTCAAAATAAATTACTTTTTGCATGAGTAAGAGAAAATATGTCTATAAACAATTTTCCTTTAATTCAAAATTTGAAAATTCAAATATAACCTTTTGAGACATAAATGATTAAAATAAGAAAACATGTTTAAAAAAAATTCTCTTTTAATTCAAAATAAATTTACTTTTTGCATGAGTAAGAGAAAATATGTCTAAAACCAATTCTCTTTAATTCAAAATAAATTTACTTTTTGTATGAGAAAGAGAAAATATGTCTAAAAGTAATTCTCCTTTAATTCAAAATAAATATACTTTTTGCATAAGTAAGAAATGCATTTATCAATAAATGAAAATTCAAACATAAACTTTTGACACATAAATGATCAAAACAAGAAAACATGTTTAAAGACAATCCACCTTTAATTCAAAATAAATTTACTCTTTGTACCCACTTTTAATTCAAAATAAATTTACTTTTTGTATGAGAAAGAAATACATTTATATCATAATTTTTTTTTTGTTATCATCAAAACTTAATTAATATGAGCAAATTGGCACAACATGAGGGATAATGATAGAGAGGTTTTGATCTCCAATGGAAGGGGAAGATTTTTGGAAAGTTTGAGAGATTTTGGTGTAGGTTTGACGGTGTTTTGAAGTCTCGCCGAAAAATCAGGTATTGCCAGAACCAAAAATTAATCGACCAAATCGATGGTGTCTTGGTTGATTTTTCAAGCCACAAGTGATTCCATTGTGTTCGGAAGGAAGAATAGAGTAGAATAGAAGAAGAAAATAAGAGATTTGAAGCAAAAACCAACGCCCAGTGGTGAGAAGACAACCGACTTCGGGTGCGGGCGCGAGTAAGAGTGTGAGGTAAGAAAAAAAATAGAAAAATTAAAAAAGTAGAGAAAATAGGAAAAAAATTGTAAAAAATTAGGAAATTAAGTTTTATTAATTTTTCTTGAAATTTGGTCATGAAAAATATTAGGGCACGAGTTTCGAGGAAGCTTAAACAGCTAGAACGAAGTTAGTGATTTTCTTCAAAAATTTATACGTGATATGTTTTGTCTAAATATGCATTAAATTCGTGAAGGATTCACCAAGTCTATGTGATTTATGTGCATCTTGTTATACATATGCATGTTCATGTTATGTTGCCTTAATAATTCTGATAATGCATTGGGTATGAAATTATTGGCATATCGATAATTGTGTCATCCATGTTGACCCTTGTGGGATGAGATGTTGCCCTAGTAGTGTGATTTGCATTTCTCCAAGTGAGTTTTGTCAGAATAACCATAGAAATATCCCGTGCCGTGTGTGATTGCCAGGGTGACTGTCGAGGGTTCTGTGTCGGGACTAGAATGCTAACGAAAGCTACTTTAGGTTGTCGATTCATTCATGTGCATGCATTATACATTCAAGAAAATTATTTTAAACCCTCATTTAGAAGATTTATCTTCTAATTTTTATTTTGTCCCTGAAATATTCAACGTTTCGGATGGGACGTACAATAGAAAATGAAAGGAGATTGTCGAGACGTGATTTCAGTTGTATTTCTATCCTACACCCATAACAAGATGAGTCATGAGATTTCTGATGATATTAAACATGTTATTATATGTTAATTTGTCTGGCGAATGTTGTAATTTTTATGGTTATTGAGTGTTATATTATACGGTTTGAATTCATTTGTGATTGTAATATTCTATCAGTTTTCAATTCTACTTCTACAAGTATTTAATTTACTTTACTCAGGTTAATATTTGAAATGCTAAATAGGTACAAGGGGATTTTGAATTTTTATGAAATATAATATTTTAAAATTTTAAAAATAATATTACAAAAATATATATATCTTAAATCTCGAAATAATAACGTGCCTTAAAAAGGACGGATGGTTACACGCCGGGTGTCGGTCGGCTTCACCTTCAACTTCAATGTCTTCACAGTCGAAAGTGATGGCCCCCCAATCCATTTCTTCCATTATCTTTGATTTGAATGAAGATTCCACCAAAAGTATTCCCACTAAACCCCTTAAGGGCTTGTTTGATAGTATACATTTTTTTATAAAAAATATCTAATCATGTGTAATTATTACACATGTTTTCTATGAAAGTAATCAAATATTTTTATTTTTTTTATGAAAAAATTATGTATGGTACAAATATTTAAAATTTTTTTTTCATAAAATTTATTTTCTAAGGAGATGAGATAATTTTTATTTTAAATAATCATTATTTAAAATTTAATTTTAAGTAATGCAATAATCCTTTTTAATTCTAACGTGATGAGTCCCACGCCAATATCTCCCATATCAATTGATTTACATGATGTGGAACCTAGGCATGGGTCTTCTAACGTCTCTCGTCCCTCTTTGGAGTCATATATTGTGGTCGGTCCCACTGACCAGCCCATTATATTTTACAATTCATTTAAAGCATCACATCATGAAAGTCAATCAATTTTGGATTCTAAAACACAAGGTTAATGCTCAAGCCTGCCTAAAATATATAATATATAATATTACTAAGAAAGTGATTGTAAAGAAGATAATATATATATATATATATATTAAAAAAATATTCACAGTGAATTTAAAAAATTCTTAACAAAGAGTGAAAGGTAGTGGATGTAAATAAGTTATCAAATCACTATAAAATTTGATGTCATCTCTAATTTTCTTCTCTTTCTTTATTTATTTTTTTAATTTTTCTCATATTTGAATTTGTAAAATTTTTAAAATTTTAATTCATACCCCCCTTGAACTTCACTTGGCTAAAAATAAATTATTGAAATTGAATTTGCAAGTTATTTTCTTTATTTTGAAATCATTTTTTTACTTTTTCTCATGCAAATACCAAAAACATTTTTTTTTTAAAACTTGGAACAAGCAATGCCTTAGTGGAATCCACCATTTTCAAATACAAATGGAAAAATATTTGGGATTGAGATTTAGTAAATTTTAATATTTAATAGCAGCATTTAACATTTAACATTAATTTACACCAGCCGCATCATTGGACTTTTGAAATTCAATGGATTTAATAGTTATTTAAAAATGGTAAAATAATTTTATATTTAATATGGGTAAGGGTTATTTAATATTGCATCTTTCGTTTTTAATTTTAATTTTCCTATGGAAAAGGCTTATTTAATATTGTTTTGGGTTATTTGGTATTATCTTTATTGAATGTTTTCATTTAAAAAATAAAATGATGTTTGACAGTTTTGATTTATTAATTTAGTTATATATAAATATAATTAAATTTTTTCTTTCTTTTGCCCCTCCCTCTTCCTTGAACTAGCTAAAAAAAAGTTATTTAACACTGTTTGAAGTTATTATTTTTTTCATTGAGTTGATTTTATTTAAGAATTAGCATGCAATTTGATAGTTTAATTAATTAATTTATCTTTGTTTTTCCCCCCTCCCTCCCCATAGAACAAGAGAGTACGTAGATTAGTGGAGGAAATAAAAATTAAATAATTTATTAAAAACGAAAAACATAATAGTCAAATGAAGGTGGGTTTGTACCTAATCTTTCATATCCCGTGCATTGGCCATGTGGTACAACTTTTTTTTAAGTTGGCAAGATTTTAGATAAATCACACCAAATATCACTTAATTTTGATGTGATTTTGATAACTAAATTTTAATTCATTACAATATGATCATAGAAGTTTAAAACATTTTACAATATGATCACATATAAGATTTTTTAGCCATTTTATAGCCAAAATGGGTGACATGGCGCTCACATGATGCTGATGTAGTAACTAATAAAAATTACAATAACAACCAATTAGAATGTACCACATGCAAACCTATTCTCCCTTCCTCTCTCTGTTCTCACCGCTTGCCGCGTCTGCTACCCTCCCTATTTGTTGCCTTCGTACTAGTCAGAGGCGACGGAGGTGAAGTAATGGGCGCCCGAAGGTAGAGGCGACCGAGAAGCAATCGGAGGCGTTGATGGCAGCGTAGACGAACGACAACCAAAAGTATTGCTGGCGTAGCTTCATCAGCGACAAATGACGATGGAGACGGCATCAACTGCATCAGAGGCAAAACAGTCAGAGGCAGCGGAGGTGAAGTAGCAGATGACTAGAGGCGGAGGCTGTCGCCAAGCAGTCGAAGGCATTGATGGCAGTGTAGGAAAATGATTATTGAGGCGACAACATCTGTGTCGGAACTGACCGACGATAGCTGCAACAACGACTGGTGTGAAGGCAATGAACGACGAGGGTAGGAGATGCGACAAGTGGCGAGAATAGGGAGATAGAGAGATGGGGGAGGGAGAATGGGTTTGATGGATTTAACACATGCTATGTTTTAATTGGCTGTTATTGCACAATTAATATATAATTTTTATTATTTATCACATCAGGGTCACGTGAGTATCACGTCACCTACTTTGGTTATAGAGTGGCCCAAAAATCTTATACATGATCACTTTACAAAATTTTGTGATTATATTATAAAAAATTAAAATTTAATAATCAAAATAAAAAACACACCAAACTATAGTGATGTGATTTACCCGCAAGATTTCTATCCATACTTTATGGGGAATTATAGCAGCATAGGACAAGTCATTGGATGGGGACCTTTGGGTGTTTCCACTTATGGTTACACTAGACTAGACTACCCCCTTCATTCTAATCAATCATTTTTTCTTTTATTTGGAAGACTGAAAATATCGAATTCTAATTAAATTATTCATAATTTAATTTTTTTTTAAAAATTAAATATTCAGATTAATGTTATCAAAGTAAAAAAATAATAATAAGTTTTCCATCCATTTTTATTACTTCCAATCTCTCTCAATTCTGAAAAAGCAAGAAAAAGAACAGGATTTTAAATACCCTCGACCTTTACAGTAATACTCTCTGTCTCTTATCTATTTTCATTTTAACCTTCTCTCACATTACTTTTTATTAATATTACCCTATGATAATGGTTAAATTGTAATAAGTGTATAACTTTTTTAAACAATAAACACTTATTACACTTTATTTTTAATTGTCAAATAATTTTATTAAATGATAATGAATATGTCGATATTTAATCAAATAATAAAATATTTAAAAATTAAGGACAAAATATAATAAACGTACGTATCATCTAAAAATAATAAATTAATTACGGCTTAAACATTATTCAAAAGTGAATAATTAGAAGTAGCGCCCGTCGCTATAATGGGGAGGAAAGAAAAGTAAACAAGATAAGAAAAGGGTAACGAGTGGCTTACCGCGAGAGGAAGACTAAAAGAGAGGTAGGTCATCTTGTCATGTGGGATGCAGCTTCTGGGCGTCGATTTACGTAGAAATGGGCCAACAATTCAAACACACGCCATCTTCTGCCATCCATCCCCGGGCTCCATCCTCTTCCTCATTACCAGTTTTGACCTGTAATACATGCTTTGCTGCTCCGATTGGCTGGACTTGTTCCTGTAAGATAGACGTTGCTTAATAATTCGTCTCTTGGTCTGCTCCATATCAACTTGACTAACTACATTAATTAATTATTTAATGAAAACTACCGGACAGTGGTGCTACTGGATATACAACTCTATAGTGGATACACGTCTCTCTCATCCATCCTTAGCCGCCGCAGCAACAGGAATCCTTCCAATATTTTCTATCTATCTATCGATCCGCTTCTTATCTTCTCTATTTTGTCTTTTTGTCTCATATATAATTCAAACAGCACCCATCTCCCCTCCTGCATACGTGCACTACAATTACTGGTCAGCAACAACAGAGCATACAGTAAAGCTATGGCCATTTTGCCACGCATAATGATGCCACACCCACATGTATGCATGCTCGTTGATTAACTACTTTCATCTTCAAAGGTTTCAAGACTTTCTTAAGAATATTCCTTTATATGATTTTATACCAAATTTAATTCTTCTAAATGGATGTTTTTTTCTTTCTTATAAAAAAATTGCGCTACGATGTTAAATAATTACTCATCAGTTTCAAATTTGATAAATATCATTACTAATTCGAGTAGTAACCCTATAAACCTAAAGTGTCATGAGATCAAACCCTATAACTCTTAATGAGTTATTTAACCAAGTTTCAAGTATTGGCATAATCTTATTATTAAAAAAATTTCAAATATGATATCAATAAGTCACCTATAAATATGTGTTCCAATGCAGAGAAAGGATACTGAATTGGTATAGGTTAGGATCATGGAAGCGTTACAGAAATTATGATACAAAATTGATATTTTCATAATTGTGATAAATTCTTTTTTTTGAATATGTTTGATGCATGGTGATGAATTATCACATTAATTTGTATGATTTTTTTTTGGGAAAAGAACTTTGGTAGAAAAATCTTCAAGCAGGCCATTGCATACTTCCATGAACAACCCTCGTTTCTCTAACTCCTATGCTGGCTCAACCAATTTGTTGAGATTTTTTCAAGAATATTAATTATTTTTATAAAAAAATAAATAATACACCTTTTACAAAAAAAATTACTTCATTTCATTAAATTAAAAAAAATAAAGTTCAATCAACTAAAATATATGATAATCTCTTAATGATAGTGATTTTTTAATTAAAATATAATATCTAAGAGATTATAAAAACCAAACAACCTACTACAATAAACAAATAAAAAAATCTATTTTTATTTAAATTCTAAGAAAGTCGGTGCAAATCAAGTAAAAAGTTATTCATTTTTGATTCTCCTATAGGAGGAAATAAAATAAAGAATTAAATTAATAATATTAAAAAGATAAAATTCACCAATGAGCAAATTTTCATTTCACCATATGCTGAACTATATTTAACTTTTTGTAAAATGAATTTTTCTTACCTTTTGAGATGCAAAATTGTTGATTAAATTTCTATATATAATCAAATTTATCTAATAAATCATGTTTAATGAATATCATAGGTAATCTATTCAATCTTTCTTGTGACATAATTAACCTCAAATATGACTTTATGAACTTCAATTTTGAAAATCTCCTTCCACATAAGCCATTAAAATTGAAATTGTGAACAATATTTTATAAACAATATATGCATTCGGAAAATAATCAATTCTTTTGATGTAATGTAGAATTTCCATTGAACTATTTTTTTTCTCTTGAAAAGTTTCTTTCTAACACTCTTAATTTTGAAAATAAATCTAAATATCAATACGAACGTTTTCAAGATTCAAGCAATACCCTTTTAAAACATCTTTGTCTACTGATTTTAATTTCTTGAAATTGCATAGAAATCTATTTTTTTCATATATTCCAAATTGCTCAAAACTATTTCGAAGTGAAGAAATGACTGGATCAATCATATAAATAAAATAATCAACTCTAAAAGATTCTTCAATGATTTGGTTTATCATTATTGATATTTTTATCAAATTATTTTTTCTCACGAATCACGCATTTTTCACAAAATATGAGATTCTACTTCCATTTCATTTACAAGTTTTTTTTGACAAAAATCATAGCAGATTGAAATTTTTTATTCTTACAAGTTTAAACAATAAAAAAAAAGACCTTTTACTTAATCTATAACAATGTCAATATACATATCTTTACATTAAAGCTCATTCTAAATAAATTAACTGCAAACAAAATATTATACTAAATAGTCATGTCTAATAAAAATTCAAAATTCTCTAATTCATACATTAAATTTTATTTTGGGCTCAATTTTTAAATAAAATATTTATTATTAAAAAATAAAAAATATATATATTACAAAATTTTGAAATTTAGGGCCGCAGCCGCCTAAATAGCCTTATGGCTGAACCATCTCTGCCTAGCCTATATATAGCCACCCACTTCCACCATCCCAACCACACCAAACTTATCAGTACTAACAAAGAGAGAAAAAAAAAATGAGGGTGTTGTGGGCACTAGCTTTGTGTTGCGTTATCTCCCTGGTGGGAGAGTCGACGGCCATTGACGCCGCCGACATTGGTTCTCTTATCAGCAAAGGCCTCTTCGAGAAGATGTTGAAGCGTCGCAATGATGGCAGCAACTGTCAGGGCAAAGGGTTCTACACTTACGAGGCTTTCATAGCTGCCGCCAAGTCCTTCGGAGCTTTCGGAACCACCGGAGATGTCAACACCCGCAAAAGAGAGATCGCAGCTTTTCTTGCTCAGACTTCCCACGAAACTACCGGTACGTTCTTCTTTTTTACTCTTATGTTTTTAATTAGATTAAATAATAACAGGTTTGGAAAATTTAATGTTTCTTATTTATACTGAAATAATTAATTATTGACATGAATGGATCATATACATATATTTATATATATATAGGTGGGTGGCCGTCTGCACCAGATGGCCCATATGCATGGGGGTACTGTTTTCTTAAAGAACAAGGCAATTCTGACTACTGTGTTCAAAATCGACAGTGGCCTTGTGCTCCTGGCAGGAAGTACTTTGGACGAGGCCCCATCCAAATCTCATAGTGAGTAACCCTCTCTCTCTCTCCTCTCTCTCTCACACATTGAACACACATATATGGTGATCATGTCGTTTGTGAATTTATCATGATGAGCTGAATTCTCGTGCATGATGCATCATGAACTTGGCAGCAACTACAATTATGGTCCAGCCGGGAAGGCCATAGGATCGGACCTGTTGCATAACCCAGACCTCGTTGCAACCGACGCAACCATATCCTTCAAGACAGCCTTCTGGTTCTGGATGACTCCAGAGTCACCGAAGCCTTCGTGCCATGACGCCATTACGGGCAGATGGACGTCCTCTCCGGCGGATACAGCAGCCGGCAGGGTGCCTGGCTATGGGATGACCACCAACATCATCAACGGCGGAATCGAATGCGGGAAAGGTGCTACTGCGCAGGCTGACAACCGGATTGGATTCTACAAGAGATACTGTGACATTTTGGGCGTGAGCTATGGCAGCAATCTCGACTGCAACAACCAGAAGCCTTTTGATTAGGCTTAGCCCCCTCAGTTGCTGCTGATACTGCTTTGCTGGGCCAATGTCCAATGATTAAATAAAAATGGATTCCAACGCCATGTTAATTACTACTAAACAAGCGTTTCAATAAGTGACTCTGATTCTTCATGAATTGCGACATATTCCTGAATTGTGAATTCGTGGGCTTTTCTTTTATCCCGTTTCCTTTAAAGCTAAAATATGCATTTTTTAAAGAAAAATGAATATTCCTAGATAAATTTCCTGTGCATGTAAACAATTAAAACAAACAAAATAACCAGAAAGAGATATATATGTAAGAAAACACAAACTAAGCCGCTTTGATGGTTTTTTCCTTAATAATAAAACATAAATAAATGAACTTCATTAATTTTATCAATAATATTTTATAAAAATTCTGATTCTATATATATCATGCCTAGACTGTGAATCAAATGATTATTATTATTTCTTCCGCTAATTGTACTACTTGGTGACATTTTAATTGTCAGCCGGCCCAGTAGGGATCCATTGGGATGCTCAAAAAGCAACGGTAGTTATCTATCTATTGGGCCTTCCATATTGGCAAACAGGCCCAGCATACTAATGCTGGAGCAAGCAGAGGAAGTGAGAAATGGGGAAAGCTGGAATTCATCGGTGTTGTTTTTTTTTTATATATTTTCTTTTTAGTTAAATTTAGTGCAATTTTATTTAATTTTAAAATTTAATTATTAATGTTTTTCAAGCAAAAAAAATATAAATTATAAATATCTGTAAAGATATCTCAAAAAGTTTTTGTCTACATGTGAGTCGGATGGTTATTTATTTATTTTTAATTAGTTTTTGGTAAATTAAGAAAAGTAATTAAACAAGATATGCCAAAGAAATTGGACCGCCTGAATTGATAGGTCCCAGATATGCCAAGGAAATGGAATTGATCCCGCAATTACTTTTCATATTGTAAATTAAGAAAAGCAAAAAGTAAATCAATTTTTTCGACAGTTATTTCTTAAAAATGTGCCCACAATTCTAACACTATTAATCAATTTACCATTTTACTCTTCATTTATTTATAATGATTAGTAGTAAACTGAGGATAAAATGGTAATTTCACTTGACAACTCCCTTTCTCTCTCTCTCTTTTTTTTTTTTTTTTTTTGTTGATTTAGACGAAACATCTACCATCTCTTTCATAGGTAACATTTATTAAAATGAGCAAGATAACTTTATATCAAAATAAGATTGAAATGATTTTTAGACTAAAATATGAAATGATCAAGATAAGGGTGATAAATATTTCAAAATTTCTATCAAACTATTTATTAAATATTTTGAAATCTTACTTTTTAAAAAAAAAAATATGTTTGTGTTAAATACATATGATAAGCACTAAAATAATGATTTTTTAACAAAATTCATTCAAAACTGTATATTTACATCAATAATAAATTTATGATTAAATTATGATTAATGTGAATTGTTAAAAATTAAAAATAGTATTTTATTTTCTAAATTCATGTTCAAAAGTAAATTCCAAAAACACTCAGAAAGTAAACATGATATGCAAAAAAAATTGGACCGCCTGATTTGATGGGTCGTAGATATGCCAAGCAAATGGAATTAATCCCGCAATTACTTTTCTTATTGTAAATTAAGAAAATTAAAAAGCAAATTGATTTTTTCGACATCTGTTTCTTAGAAATGCACCCACAATTCTAACACCGTTAATCAATTTACCATTTTACCTTTCATTTATTTATAATGATTAGAAGTAAATTGAGGATAAAATGGTAATTTTACCTGGCATTGCAAGATAACCTTATATCAAGGTAAAGTTGAAATGATTTTCAAACCAAAATATAGAATGATGAAGATAAGACTGGAAAATATTTTAAAATTTCTATCAAACTGTTTATTATACTTTTTTCAAAAACTTTTGAAATCTATTGAGAATTATACTTTTTCTTTCAATATGTTTGTTAAATACATATGATAAGCACTGAGATAATAATTTTTTAACAAAATATCTCTATTATCAAATTCATAAAAAATGTATGTTAACATCAATAACAATATGATTAAATTATAATTAATGTGAATTGTCAGAAAATAAAAATTAATAATAGTGTTTTATTTTTTAAATCTATATTCAAAAATAGATTCTAAAAATATTCGAAAATAGATATAATTATTAGTGGAATCAAAATAATTTCACTTAGATAATTTAAATTTATCAAAACATATTTTCATATTAGATAATAAAACATAAAATTGAATAAAATAATTTAAAAAATTAGTGAAAGGAATTTGAATTAGATAATAAAATATATATATATATAGAGAGAGAGAGAGAGAGAAATTTAAATTTTAAAAATTACCAAAAATATGGAAATTTAAAAATATCTTAAATGACATTACTTATAAAACTTAATAAATAAGTTCTTTCAAAATCAATCTTTTTTGTAAAAATAACACTTAATAAATTTAAATTTTAAAAATATATTAAATGACATTAATATACAGCTAGGTGATGTGTTTCAACCGTTTGTTTTGGGATATAATCCCCTAGATCGAGGCGTTTTGACAGATAATGCCTAGGCCTACCCAGGGTAACATTATGATGACTTGGTTACTTACGAGCTTCGAAACTTGTCATACTTGGCCAAGGTGGTAATGGAGTCGAGCTTCCAAGAGTCCCACCCTGTTGGTGTCCGAGGGCGGCTTTAGAGATGCATAAATTTTTAAGGGGTGCTTAGTAGGTGGTTTGGTCCATGATTGGTTGACCATATCTCGAAATTTGGAGAGATGGCACGTGCTCACGAGACAGTCGGCCCACTACCCGATGCGGACATTTCGTTAGCGCATTACACTACAAAAAATTTATGAATTAGTGACGGAATTTTTCTGTCACTAATTAGAGACGGTTTAGTGAAGGAATTTTCGTCACTAAATTTTAGCAACGGATTTGCGACGGGTATTCCGTCGCCAAGTTCTTTAATTTTTTTTAAATTTAGTGACAAAATTAGCAATAGTCAATTACGTCACTAAACATTTTTAATATTTTTTTAATTAATATATTAAATTTAGTGACGGAAATACCCGTCACTAAATAATTAATAAAAATAAAATAAAATTTCTTTAGTGATAGAATTGTCTGTCGCTAAATTATGTGTAAAAATAAAAATAAAATGACTTTTATTTAGCGACGGCAATGGCCGTCGCCAAATTATTAAAAAAATAAATTAAAATTAAATTTATTTAGCGACGGGATATCCCATTGCCAAATAATTTTAAAAAATAAATTTAAAATGAAATTAATTTAAGATATAATTTGAAAAATAAAAAATAAAAAGATATTAATTTAGTGACGGAATATCCATCGCTAAAATAATTAAAAAAATTGAAATTAAATTTATTTAACGACGGGAAATCCCATCGCTAAATAATTTAAACAAATAATTTAAAATGAAATTAATTTATGAAATAATTTTAAAAAATAAAAATAAAATGAAATTAATTTAGTGGTGGATCCGTCGCTAAATTAATTAAAAAAATTGAAATTAATAATTTAAAATGAAATTAATTTAGCAAAGAATTTAAAAAAATAAAAAAAGGAAATTAATTTAGTGACGGAATACCCGTCGCTAAATTATTAAAAAAATAACATTAAAATAAAATTTATTTAGTGTCGGGTTATCCCGTCACTAAATAAATTAAAAAAATAAAATTTAAATTAAATTAATTTACCCAAAAATTTGAAAAAAAAAAAATGAAATTTATCTAGCGATAGAATACCCGTCGCTAAATTACTAAAAAAATAACATTGTAATTAAATTTATTTAACAATGGAACATTACGTCCCAAAATAAATTAAAAAAATAAAAATTAAATTAAATTAATTTAGTGAATAATTTTAAAAAATAAAAAAACAATGAAATTTATCTAGCAACGGAATAATGATCGCTAAATTACTAAAAAAAATAAAATCAATTTAGTGAGAAGATTTTTTGTCGCTAAAAAAATTAAAAAAATAAAAATAAATAAAATTTATTTAGCGACGAGTTACCGGTAGCTAAATTATTTTAAAAAAATAATATTAAAATAAAATTTATTAAGTGATGGGACATTTCGTCGCCAAAAATTTAAAAAATTAAAATAAAATTTATTTAGTGATAAGATAATTAAAAAAATAAAAATAAAATGAAATTAATTTAGAGATAGAAACACATCGCTAAATTATTTAAAAAATAAAATTAAAATAAAAAAATTTTACCAATGGGAAATTCGTCGCTAAATGATTTAAAAAATAAATTAAAATAAAATATATTTAGCAATGGAAAGCCGTGGCTAAATAATTAGAAAAAAATAAAAATTAAATTAAATTAATTTAGCGATAGATAATCTGACGCTAAATTATTAAAAAATAAAAATAAAATAAAATAAAATTTATTTAGCGAATGGAATAGCAATCTCTAAATGATTAAAAAAATAAATTAAAATAAAATTTATTTAGCGATAGAAATTTTCATAGTTAAATAACTAGAAAAAAATAAATAAAGTGAAATTTATTTAGCGACGAGATATCCGTCGCTAAAATAATTAAAAAAATTGAAATTAAAATTATTTAGCGACATGTCGCTAAATAATTTTAAAAAAAAATTAAAATGAAATTAATGTAGCGACTGAACAGCCGTCACTAAATTAATTAAAAAAATTTGAAATTAAATTTATTTAGTGACGAAAAATCTTGTCGCTAAATAATTTAAAAAAATAAATTTAAAATGAAATTAATTTACAAAAGAGTTTTAAAAAATAAAAGTAAAATGAAATTAATTTAGGGACGGAATACGTGTCACTAAATTAATTAAAAAAATTAAAATTAAATTTATTTAGTGACGAGATATCGAGTCGATAAATAATTTTAAAAATAAAATTTAAAACAAAATTAATTTAGGAAAAAATTAGAAAAAATAAAAAATAAAATGAAATTAATTTAACAACGGAACACCCGTCACTAAATTAATTAAAAGAAAATTGAAATTAAATTTATATAATGATGGGAAATAATTTAAAAAATAAATTTAAAATGAAATTATTTATGAAAGAATTTTAAAAAATAAAAATAAAATAAAATTAATTTAGCGACGGAATACCCGTGGCTAAATTAATTTAAAAAAATTGAAAATAAATTTATTTAGCATCAAGATATCCCGTCGTTAAATAATTTTAAAAAATAAAATTAAAAGAAATTAATTTAGGAAAGAATTAAAAAAATAAAAAATAAAATGAAATTAATTTAGCGAAGGAACACCCGTTGCTAAATTAATTAAAAAAATTGAAATAAAATTTATTTAGCGACGGGAAACCATCGCTAAATAATTTTAAAAAATAAATTTAAAATGAAATTATTTTAGGAAAGAATTTTAAAAAATAAAAATAAAATGAAATTAATTTAGCGATGGATCAGTCACTAAATTAATTAAAAAAAATGAAATTAATAATTTAAAAAAATAAATTTAAAATGAAATTAATTTAGCAAAAATTAAAAAAAATAAAAAAAAATGAAATTAATTTAGCGACGGAACACCCGTCGCTAAATTATTAAAAAATTAACTTTAAAATAAAATTTATTTAGTGTCGGGTTATCTCGTCACTAAATAAATTAAAAAAATAAAATTTAAATTAAATTAATTTACCCAAAACTTCGAAAATAAAATAAAATAAAATTTATCTAGCGGTAGAATACTTGTCGCTAAATTAC
Source organism: Diospyros lotus (assembly GCF_014633365.1). NCBI lineage: Eukaryota > Viridiplantae > Streptophyta > Magnoliopsida > Ericales > Ebenaceae > Diospyros > Diospyros lotus. Next base: position 12,175,807 of record NC_068343.1, on the reverse strand, counting down.
TAACAAAATAACATTGTAATTAAATTTATTTAACGATGAAACATCCCGTCGCTAAATAAATTAAAAAAATATTTAATTAAATTAATTTAGCAAATAATTTTAAAAAATAAAATTAAAATGAAATTTATCTAGCGACAGAATAACAGTTGCTAAATTACTAAGAAAAATAAAATCAATTTAGTGAGAAGATTTTCCGTAGCTAAAAAAATCAAAAAAATAAAAATAAATAAAATTTATTTTGCGACGAATTATCGGTAGCTAAATTATTTTAAAAAAATAATATTAAAATAAAATTTATTTAGTGACGGAACATTCCGTTGCCCAGAAATTTAAAAAAATAAAATAAAATTTATTTAGTGATAAGATAATTAAAAAAATAAAAATAAAAATAAAATGAAATTAATTTAGAGATAGAAACACATCGCTAAATTATTTAAAAAATAAAATTAAAATAAAAAAATTTTACCAATGGGAAATTCGTCGCTAAATGATTTAAAAAATAAATTAAAATAAAATATATTTAGCAATGGAAAGCCGTGGCTAAATAATTAGAAAAAAATAAAAATTAAATTAAATTAATTTAGCGATAGATAATCCGACGCTAAATTATTAAAAAATAATAATAAAATAAAATAAAATTTATTTAGCGAATGGAATAGCAATCCCTAAATGATTAAAAAAATAAATTAAAATGAAATTTATTTAGCGATAGAAATTTTCATAGTTAAATAACTAGAAAAAAATAAATAAAATGAAATTTATTTAGCGACGAGATATCCGTCGCTAAAATAATTAAAAAAATTGAAATTAAAATTATTTAGCTACATGTCGCTAAATAATTTTAAAAAAAATTAAAATGAAATTAATGTAGCGACGGAACAGCCGTCACTAAATTAATTAAAAAAATTTGAAATTAAATTTATTTAGTGACGAAAAATCTTGTCGCTAAATAATTTAAAAAAATAAATTTAAAATGAAATTAATTTATGAAAGAATTTTAAAAAATAAAAGTAAAATGAAATTAATATAGGGACGGAATACGTGTCACTAAATTAATTAAAAAAATTAAAATTAAATTTATTTAGTGACGAGATATCGAGTCGATAAATAATTGTAAAAATAAAATTTAAAACAAAATTAATTTAGGAAAAAATTAGAAAAAATAAAAAATAAAATGAAATTAATTTAACAACGGAACACCCGTCACTAAATTAATTAAAAGAAAATTGAAATTAAATTTATATAATGATGGGAAATAATTTAAAAAATAAATTTAAAATGAAATTATTTATGAAAGAATTTTAAAAAATAAAAATAAAATAAAATTAATTTAGCGACGGAATACCCGTGGCTAAATTAATTAAAAAAAATTGAAAATAAATTTATTTAGCGTCAAGATATCCCGTCGTTAAATAATTTAAAAAAATAAAATTAAAAAGAAATTAATTTAGGAAAGAATTAAAAAAATAAAAAATAAAATAAAATTAATTTAGCGAAGGAACACCCGTTGCTAAATTAATTAAAAAAAATTGAAATAAAATTTATTTAGCGACGGGAAACCATCGCTAAATAATTTTAAAAAATAAATTTAAAATGAAATTATTTTAGGAAAGAATTTTAAAAAATAAAAATAAAATGAAATTAATTTAGCGATGGATCAGTCACTAAATTAATTAAAAAAATTGAAATTAATAATTTAAAAAAATAAATTTAAAATGAAATTAATTTAGCAAAAAATAAAAAAAATAAAAAAAATGAAATTAATTTAGTGACGGAACACCCGTCGCTAAATTATTAACAAATTAACTTTAAAATAAAATTTATTTAGTGTCGGGTTATCTTGTCACTAAATAAATTAAAAAAATAAAATTTAAATTAAATTAATTTACTGAAAATAAAATAAAATAAAATTTATCTAGCGGTAGAATACTTGTCGCTAAATTACTAACAAAATAACATTGTAATTAAATTTATTTAACGATGAAACATCCCGTCGCTAAATAAATTAAAAAAATATTTAATTAAATTAATTTAGCAAATAATTTTAAAAAATAAAATTAAAATGAAATTTATCTAGCGACAGAATAACAGTTGCTAAATTACTAAGAAAAATAAAATCAATTTAGTGAGAAGATTTTCCGTCGCTAAAAAAATCAAAAAAATAAAAATAAATAAAATTTATTTTGCGACGAGTTATCGGTAGCTAAATTATTTTAAAAAAATAATATTAAAATAAAATTTATTTAGTGATGGAACATTCCGTTGCCCAGAAATTTAAAAAAATAAAATAAAATTTATTTAGTGATAAGATAATTAAAAAAATAAAAATAAAAATAAAATGAAATTAATTTAGAGATAGAAACTCATCGCTAAATTATTAAAAAATTAAATTAAAATAAAAAATTTTTACCAACGGGAGATTCGTCGCTAAATGATTTAAAAAATAAATTAAAATAAAATATATTTAGCAATGGAAAGCCGTGGCTAAATAATTAGAGAAAAATAAAAATTAAATTAAATTAATTTAGCGATGGATAACCCGACACTAAATTATTAAAAATAAAAATAAAATAAAATTTATTTAGCGATTGGAATAGCAGTCCCTAAATGATTAAAAAAATAAATTAAAATGAAATTTATTTAGCGATGGAAATTTTCGTAGTTAAATAACTAGAAAGAATATAAATGAAATGAAATTTATTTAGCAAGGAGATGTCCATCACTAAAATAATTAAAAAAATTGAAATTAAATTTATTTAGCGACTTGTCGCTAAATAATTTTAAAAAAAATTAAAATGAAATTAATGTAGCGACGGAACACTGGTCGCTAAATTAATTAAAAAAGTTTGAAATTAAATTTATTTAGTGATGGGAAATCCTATTGCTAATGAATTTTAAAAAATAAAACTAAAATGAAATTAATTTAAGGACGGAATACCTGTCACTAAATTAATTAAAATGAAATTTGAAATTAAATTTATTTAACGATGGGAAATAATTTAAAAAAATAAATTTAAAATGAAATTATTTATGAAAGAATTTTAAAAAATAAAAGTAAAATAAAATTAATTTAGTGACGGAATACCCATCGCTAAATTAATTAAAAATATTAAATTAAATTTATTTAGAGACGGGAAATTCCGTTGCTAAATAAGTTAAAAAAATAAATTTAAAATGAAATTAATTTATGAAGAATTTAAAAAAATAAAAGTAAAATGAAATTAATTTAGCGATGGAATACCCGTCGGTAAATTAATTGAAAAAAAATTGAAAATGAAATTAATTTAGGAAAGAATTTGAAAAAATAAAAAATAAAATGAAATAAATTTAGTGACAGAACACTTGTCGCTAAATTAATTAAAAAAATTGAAAATAAATTTATTTAGCTACGGGAAAATTGTCACTAAATAATTTTAAAAAATAAATTTAAAATGAAATTAAATTAGGAAATAATTTTAAAAATAAAAATAAAATGAAATTAATTTAGCGATGGATCTGTCACTCAATTAATTAAAAAAAATTGAACTTAAATTTATATCCCGTCGCTAAATAATTTTAAAAAATGAATTTAAAATGAAATTAATTTAGAGAAAAAATTAAAAATAAAAATAAAAATAAAAATAAAATGAAATTAATTTAGTGACGAAAATTTTGTCTCTAAATTATTTAAAAAAAATTTGAAATTAAATTTATTTAGCGACAGGATATTCTGTCGCTCAATAATTTAAAAAAATAAATTTAAAATGAAATTAATTGAGCAAAGAATTTAAAAAAATGAAATTAATTTAGCGACGGAACACCCGCCGCTAAATTATTAAAAAAATAACATTAAAATAAAATTTATTTAGTGTCGGGTTATCTCGTCACTAAATAAATTAAAAAAATAAAAATTAAATTAAATTAATTTAGCAAAGAATTCAAAAAAATAAAATAAAATTTATCTAGTGACGGAACACTCGCCGCTAAATTTCTAAAGGAATAACATTAAAATTAAATTTTTTTACCGACGGGACATCCCATCTCTAAATAAATTAAAAAAGTAAAAATTAAATTAAATTAACTTAGCGAATAATTTTTTAAAATAAAAATAAAATGAAATTTATCTAGCGATGGAATACCCGTCGCTAAATTACTAAAAAAAATTAAATTAATTTAGTGATAGGATTGTCTATCGCTAAAATATTTGAAAAAATAAAAATAAATAAAATTTATTTAGCGACGAATTACCGGTCACTAAATTATTTCAAAAAAATAATATTAAAATAAAATTTATTTAGTGACGGGAAATTCTGTCGCTGAGAAATTTAAAAAATTAAAATAAAATTTATTTAGTGACAAGATAATTAGAAAAAAATATGTAAGCACCCCCGCCCGAATATCCCAACCACTCGGTCTATTCGAACGAAAATGCTTACATAGAGGAGAGAAAAATAGACAAGACAAATATTCTCAGGCATGCATACATAGACAATACGACAGCAGAAGCAAAAACAGTAAACGAGCATGCCCACAAGTACCCCGCTGAAACAGCGGTCATAGAGTATATAAAAATACATACAGACCCTGTGCCGACATTAGGAGATGCAAGTGATAACCTGGCACAGTCAAAATAAAAGACAGCAACTCTATCAAGACATCAGAGATGATGGGGGCAGCTAACTGTACACCTTACCAACACGACTGGCTGCTAGGTGGTACGATCCTCGCCCTTAGCCTTCGCTTTACCCTTACCTGGAATGATGGAAAGCAAGGTGAGTCGCAAGACTCAGCAAGTTTATATGAAAAGGAAGGCTATAACATGAATCGAAGAAGAGATCACCCCAAATACAAACCCACATGTACACACAAGCCATGTGACGCCACCAAACAATAGTGTCGTGAAATAAAAATAGATACTGGTCCTTGGGGCCCACATAAGACACCTGGCACCCAAGTCCCATACCAACCTGCCGCTGCCCTGAAAGGCAACATATATCTCCATAAGCCTGTGCGCACTGTCTCGGGTCGGTACTCCCGTCACCCGTATCCCTGCCGGTACTCCCGACGGCCGAGCCAAAGGCTCCCTCGAAACGGTACTCCCGTCCGAGAACTAAATACTACCAGTATCCATGCAATGCACATAAAATGCAATGGCGTAATGAGCATCAACATGATACAAGGCACCCATACATCCAAGCATCAGGCCATGCTCCGCCCACATAGTAAATCACACGCGATGCATATGCTCGTGCTGAATGCAACCTAGCCAACTAGAATGACCGTGATCAAGCATAACCAAATCATGATAATCCCAACATGCAGCCCATACCCATGTGCACATCAAACCATGCATCAAGAATATAATACAAACAGGTATGCTATAATCACATAACGGCAGAGCTAGTCAACAGTGCCTGGCACCGGTCAGCAGTCAGTGACTAGGAGAGACCATCTGACGGCCTAAGATAGACCGTACGACAGTCACACCTACACCGAACAGCCAATCTTTGCCCCCACTGCACAACTGCTCTAGCCAATGAATAACCAAAAATCCAATAATAATACCCAACAGCTAAGAACCTAGCCCCGGGTGAGTACGACATCATTCCCATAGACTTGGGGGTGGTACAAGCCCCCGTAGGCAATCAATGAATAAAATCCTCAAGACCCGGATAATAAATTAAATTTTTAAAACACACCGTTTAAATTCCCATAATTTATTAACAGTCGAATCAAACGAAGGGGGGTCAAATAAATTGACAACGAAAGTAACGACGAGGTGGGTGAAAAGAACTTGCTTTAACAGAGATATCCTTAGGCTCGTTTCAACTCAACACGGTAAAATTTATACAAACTGCAATATCCCAATTAATTGCCAAAATTAACAAAATTGGGCTCTAAAAGAAATTCTGATTGTAATGGCCCGCCTCCCGAAGCCCCCGAGCACCAAGAGGACCCGTGAGAGGGTCATTACTAAAATGATACCGAACAACACACAACTACAACTCATGAAAAAATCCTTATTAAAATCATATTCTTTTATCATTTCACACCTCATAATCATTTTTACAAAATCATCCATTACTTGGGCCCACCTGGGTTTACATAACATACGACAAACTCCGAAAATGTAAACATTAACCTTATCAAAGACTCGATGACCGCCAGGATCTAGTTTTGGGAGAGCTCTGCACTTGCTACCATGACTTGACGGCCTAGACCCAAATCCCGATGGACGTACCTGGAATGATGTAAAACAACATGAGTCACGAGACTCAGCAAGCTCTAGAAAGAAAGGTTACGGGTTTAGGATAGGACTCTTCCCATGACACCCCATGCAATTCATGTCAATGCAATCACGCCATGTCATGATCTATATGTACCTTACTTCTACATGCATAATATAAAATTAACTGCACATAAGGAACCAGGGGCCCACATAAGTCAAACATTGGCACCCGGGTCCCACATACAAACCTGTTGTAGCCTAACATAGGCTACCATATCATCATTCTCTTAGACCAGCCTTTTCCTGACATGGTCGGCTTTTCCTGACATTCAACTTTTGTCTTTTCCTGATACTTGTTACATACTTTTCTTGATTCCCATTATATTCTCATGTGTTCATCATGTCATACATCACATAATCATATACTTCCGCGATCTTGGTCTTCCCTCGGGCCAACCCCGAGCTAATATCTAAGCCGAGCCGAAGCTCACATGAGTCGGTACTCCCGACACCTGGCACGGTACTCCCGTCCAGAATAATAGTAACATTAGAACCATGCAATGCAACACATAAGAAATGCAAGGGCTTCTGTAGCATAAACGTGATGACAAGGCGGCATAAACCAAGCATCAGGCCCTGCTACGCCCACACATAAGAATTCACACATGCGACATGCTCTAAATGCATATGCTCATCTAGGATACCCAAATTGGCTCTTAGACCAACCGGGTCATGCAAATGTTCACACATCCCGTCACACACAAAGCATGTCCCCACGTGAATGCAACCCAGCCCCTTGTAGCACACACATCATGAAATGCACAAACCAAGGCGGGAATCTGGAGTACCAGCTCTTCTGGCCGTCTAGCGCTTATCGTAACAATCGATGACTGGCGCTCATACATCCAGCCATCAACTGCCACGACCCACGGTCAACAGTCAGTGACTTTGTACCCATACCCTTAGACACACTTACTGACATTATTGACTTTATATCATTCCAGCTTAACTTTACATAACATTTCTCCATAACTCTTAACCCTTCATGTACATAATCGCATAACATCGTAATACCATTCTTATTACTTTTCATTCACATAAAGCCATCTCAACATACATAATAAACTCTTTAACACATTCTCCTAATTCTAACCATAACCAATTTCTCTAAGAACCTAACCCCAATGGGTTCGGCATCATTCCCAAGGAAAGTGGAGCGATACGAAGCTCCGTGACGGTTGAAATAAAAGACGCCATGACATCCTTACTTAGCTTATCCCATTAACAATAAACTTATTAATAAAATAAAAGTCGTAAAATGGTTATTACGCGGATTATTATTATTTATGCGTAGAACCAAGTCAAGGTGAGGGAGAGTTTAGAGTACAAGAAACCTCAAAGACTTTCACGGGAAATAAATAGCGTGAGAAGAGGGTTAAGAGCTTGCCTGAAAATGGTTGATTTCAGCCTCTCTTGTGCTCCCGATGCGAATTAAATCATTTCCTAACAAATAACACAATCGAAACGTAAATTAATTATTTCTAATCGCGCAAAATTTATAATTTACACATATCATGCTTCTACAAATTTTTACCCACATACCTGATCACTTCCTATACCAAAAAATTCCAAAATCCTTTTATTTTTCCTTATTTCCTTTTCTTTCCTCTCTTTTCTTTTCTTTCTTTCCTTCATTTTCTTCTTCTTCTTCTTCCTTTCTTCTCCTCTTCCCCGCGCCCGCTGCTCCCTGCGCGCGCTGCTTCTTCCTCCTTCTTTCCTTCTTCTCCTCCCTTTCTTCTTCTTCTTCTTCCTCTTCCTCTTCTTCTTCTTCTTCTTCTTCTTTCTTTCCTTCCCCGCGCGTTGCTCTTCCCACCTTGCTGCCCAAGCTTATCTCATTTGCACACAACTCAATGGCATTAAAGCCATAAAAAGACATGGCCAAGACAAAGCCACGCCATGCATACACACATATAAATATATATATATTAAGTAATTAATTTAATTTAAGTTAATTTGATTTACTTTCTTATTATTACTATTATTATTATTGTTATTACTATATTTTATTTTATTATTTTCATAACTACTTTCAATTAATTTAATTAATCACCTTAATTTCCTATTTCTTTAAAATATCATTAATAAATACTTCTCAAAAATTCCTAAATATTCTAAGATATCCACAACATCCAAATTAATTATTTTTACTTGTCTCCAAATTTTTGAGATGCTATACTGACCGTACAAAATATTAATTACTAGCTGTTCTACATACCTGGATAATCAAATTGCTGATTAAACCTGATTTAATCCAGTTTTTTTAACACCAAAACCTCTCAATTTCGCGTCGCAATTGCTCTGAAATTTCCCCAGAAACTTGCTCATTGTTTGAGCAAAAAGAACGCCCGAAATCGGGCTTAAATTAGAGGCAAAACGAGCGGCTGAGGCGCGGCCACGTGGCAGCGCGCGGGTGGCCGCTGGAGGCCATCGGCGAAACAACGTCGTTTTGACGCCTATGGCTGAATTAAATCAGCCAAAATTTCCCCTCCTCGCGCGCAGCCCCCGTGATTCGATCCCCTATTCGCTGCCTGGCCGCCTCGTGCGCGAACCGCCCGCGCCCACACTCGCATCTAACTTATATATGTTTTAAGTTATATTTAAAGTGACTTTTGGCCTTTTCCGCGATTCACGCCAGCACCCCTAACTTTCAATTAATTACACTCTCACCCCCTATATTAATTACAGTTATGCTCGAAACTTCTAAAAGTCACACAATTCGATTTATTTTAATTTTTTTTCCTAATTCCAGAAATTCCCAACATAACAAAATTAATTATCTTAATTTCTTATTTCCTTAAAATCATATAATTAAATTTTTATTTAATCCCAACAACTTATTTTAATATTTCTTTTAAATCCAATTACCCCCAAAATTAAATTAAATTGACATTTATGGGTCGTTACAAAATAAAAGTAAAATGAAATTAATTTAGAGACAGAAACTCATCGCTAATTTATTAAAAAAAATAAAATTTATTTAGCATGGGGAGATTCGTGGCTAAATGATTTAAAAAATAAATTAAAATAAAATATATTTAGCAATGGAAAGCCGTGGCTAAATAATTAGAAAAAAATAAAAATTAAATTAAATTAATTTAGCGATGGATAACCCGATGCTAAATTTTTAAAAAAATAAAAATAAAATAAAATTTATTTAGTGACTAGAATAGCAATCCCTAAATGATTAAAAAATAAATTAAAATAGAATTTATTTAGCAATGAAAATTTTCGTAGTTAAATAATTAGAAAAAATTTAAATAAAATAAAATTTATTTAGCGATGAGATGTCCCGTGGCTAAATAATGTAAAAAAAATAAAAATTAAATTAAATTTATTTAGGGATGGGAATGTCAGTCGCTAAATAATTAGTAAAATAAAAAAAATTATTTAACAAAAATTACTTATCACTAAATTATTAAAAAATAAAATTAAAATAAAATTTATTTAAAGAAGGGCTATCCCATCGCTAATTAAATTAAAAAAATAATTTTAAATTTAAATTTATTTAGCAACCAAAATGTGCATCGCTAAATAATTAAAAGAAATAAAAATAAAATAAAATTTATTTAGCGATCGGATAAACCATCGCTAAATAATTTAGAAAATAAAATTAAAACAATATTTATTTAAGAAACGAATATTTTATTGCTAAATAATTAAAAAAGTAAAAAAATTAAAGTTATTACTCCGTCGTTAAATAATTAAAAAATTTATATAAAATTAAAATTATTTAGCAATTAAATATTTCGCTGCTAAATAATTATTAAAAATTAAATTATTTAACAAATTTAAAATTTAAAATTATTTAAACAAATATAAATATAACTTCTATAATACATAAAAATATCTCGAGAGTATCGTTTGGATCATCATCCCATGCTTAAGGCTAGACTTAAAGATCAAAATGAATTATCAACAATATTTAACTGAATAATAGTCAAAACTATATTAATTTTAAGAAATGTTATAAGCCTACAACTTTACTCTCTACACTTCTGTTTTCATATTTTATTTAATTTTTAATTAAATAAAATTAAAAATTTTATTAAATTTTTTACTGAATATATATAAATCTTTCCATCAAGTTAAGTTGTGTACTAAATATATATAAATCAAGACCACTTAACAAATTGGTATAAAATAATGCATTATAAAATAAGAAATAATTTGTTAATTCGATGAGTTATATGATTCAAGTGCAGAAAGAGATATAGGCAACTCGCAACGTGAAAAAAAATTTCACTATATTATTTATGTGGATTGGGCTCACCATCTAATCAAAATATTATTACGTAATAAAAAGATTATATATATATAATTGAATACAAGTTTTCATATAACAATTTTTTATTGAATGGTTTTATTGTCCAAATGAAACTATGCATCTTATCGAAAATTTTCACTCATCTGTTGATGTATCATTAATTTTTTCAATAATAAATTAATATTTGATAACATCAAGAACTCGCTGTATTTCAGGACGACGAAGGGCTTCGACGACCTCGTGTACTTCACCCTGATCAAGTTCAACTACAACCTCCGGAAGGCTCTGAAGGCGACGGCGGGGATGATCCACCTGAAGTACCGAATCTCTGGCCGGATTCGCAATGATCTCCCGAAGCAGGTTATGAGTACGCATATACGGCAGCATATCATGGCCCGGATAGACTCAGTAGGCTGTATTTCCCCTAACTTAATTTTAATTTGTAATAAAAATGCCATGGACGAATGGTCTTTATGTATCGACTACGATGTACGCAACGACCGGATTGGGTTCTACCCAGAATACGACTAGAATTTATAAATAAAATTTTATTTAAAATTCATAAGTGCCCTAGTACATTTTACATTTTACATTTCACATTGGGACTAAGGGGGTGGGGGGTCATGGCCGGGAGCGCGTGGGTCCCTGACGCAAGTGGCAGGATCGTCATCTCCATCGGCTGTAGCGGGGCTCGCTGCACTACAGGATAGCCTCTTGAGGCAGTCAAAAATCAAGGACTCCCCCCGACCCAACCCATTAAGCCACCCAATTAAGCCCGAGCCCGACTGCTCGATGGACCACAGGGTGCACTCCCTTAAAACAGTTGTAAGCACCCCCGCCCCGGATATCTCCAACCACTCGGACAACCCGAACGGGAGCACTTACGGAAGGAGCAAGAATGAAACACGAGACAAAAACCACCCTGGCATGCATACACGAAAATAAGAACAACAGAATCAAAGCTAAACACATGCATGCACTATGGTTACCCCGCTAACACAGCAGTCACATGATAAATAAATGAACACAGACTCTTGTGCCGATATACACGAGACTCAAGGAAAGACGTGGCACAGTAAAAATAATAGAGTAAATCCTACTCAACCATCAGAGTTGATAGGAATTGACGGGATTGTCTGTACACCATACCGACTCTGCCACTAAGCTGACTCCCTTGCCCATGGCCCACGCTGTCACTATCTGGAATGATGGAAAGCAAGGTGAGTCGAGAGACTCAACAAGCATAAAGAAAGAAAGTCTGAGGGCTGAACATATCCAGAAAACTCTCCCCAGAATAAACCCCCAGGTACACACAAGCCATGAGACGCTACAACACAATAGTATAGCATAATAAAAGTACATACCGGTCCTTGGGGCCCACACAAGACACACGGCACCCAAGTCCCATACCAACCTGCCGCTGCCCTGAAAGGCAACATAAATCTCCACAAACCTGCGCGCGCTGTCCCAGGTCGGTACTCCCGTCACCCGTCTATGTCGGTACTCCCGACACCCGAGCCATAGGCTCCCTTGGAACGGTACTCCCGTCCGAGAACTATATATTACCAGTAACCATGCAATGCACATAGAAATGCAACGGCGTAGTGAGCATCAACGTGATACACTGGCACCCATACATCCAGGCATCAGGTCATGCTCCCCCCACATAGTAAACCACACGCGATGCATATGCACGTGCTGGATGCAACCTAACCAAGCTAGAATGTCCGTGTTCAAGCATACTCAATAAATGAATATCCCAACATGCAACCCGTACCCATGTGCATATCAAATCATGAACAGTAATATAATGAATCTAAACGTGCAGTAAATCACATACTGGCAGAGCTAATCAGTAGTGCCCGGCACCGATCAACGGTTAGTGATTAGGAGTGTTCACCCAACGGTCCACATTAGGTCCGTACAATAGTCTACCCTAATGTCACCAAACAGTCGACCCCTGCCCCACTGCTCGATAGCTCTAACCGAACCATAAATAAATCCAAGAAAACCATAAGTAAACTCGCACGTCTAGAAACCTAGTCCGCAAGCTGGGTTCAGCATCATTCCCAAAAGAGTGGGGGCGGTACAAACCCCCGTAGGCATACAACGAATAAAATTATAGAAGTCTCAGATTTAATTTAAATTAAAACAATTGAATAATATCTCAATAAATAATACTAGGTGCCGAATTAAAGTAAGAGAGGTGATAAAATACGAGAAATCACGGGGTCTTTCACGGGAATTAAAGATCATAAGGAGAGGTTAGGAACTTGCCTTTACACGGCCGTTTCCTGCCTTTCTTGCACTCCCGCTGCGAAGTAAAACGTTTAATAGCGATTAATAAAATCGTAGCTCACATTAATTAAATCTAACCGTGTAATATAAATAATTTAACCGTCTAAAATCTCACGTAGGCACACCGCAAATAAAATCCCAATAAATCTCATATTTATTTTAAATTAAATAACGCCAATAGTATCCTCAACTTAAATAATTAATACGCAACACCAAAACGAGTTAAGGGAATGCGAGGGGTTCATAAAATAGAAAAAGATAGCAAGGGTAAAGGGAGTTTGCCTCTATTTAGCTGATTACAACGTTTTCATGTTTAAACACCATCAAATTAATACACGCAGTAAAATAGAATAACTCCCAAAGTTAACAAAATTAGGCCCAAAATAAAATTTAAACCGTACAGAATGTTTATTACATATTTACTTACTCACATGGCTAATTAAAACATAATTAAACCAAATTTAATCTTACATTCTCTCCCAATTTCCTCAATTTCTTCACTGCGTGCGCCTCTTTCTTCTCCATTTTCTTTCCTCCACTTTCTCTTCTGTTCTGTGTGCAAAATCAGCCCGAAATGGGCTTAAAATGGGAGCAAAACGAGCGATTGGAGGGAGGCCACGTGGCAGCCACTGAAGGTGTAATATCCCAAAAATTGGAAATGAGGTCATTACGAAAAATTTGAGAAATTAAGGAAAAATTAACGTTTGTGCCGTTTTGAGAAAAATAAGGAATTTAATGTAATTGATTAAATTATTTGAAAGTAGTTAATCATTATTATTTATTGTAGTTATGGGTTTAAAAGAAATATGAATTTATTTGGGTAATTAGGGATTTAAGAAAAATGTTTATGCATGTTAGTTTGAGGAAATAACTATTTATTGGGGAATATTTAGAAAAAGATTAAAATAAAGTAATTTGGGAGAATTTCTGGAATGTTTGGGGTATAAGTGTAATAAGGGAAATAGGAGTTAGGGGTGTATGCGGAGGTTTATGGAAGTTGTGGGTTTAACTGTAAATTTTCGGAAGTGGCTGAAAATCACTATAAAATTAATTAAGTGTGCACATATTTCTAAAGAAGCAGCCAGCTTAGTGCGCGCGGGTGCAGGCGTGAGGCGTGGAATCGAGCCAAGGAGCGGACGCGCGCTGGGAAGAAAAATTAATTTTTGGGCAGCAAAGGCAGCCCAAAACGGCGCCGTTTTGGGGGCACCAATGCTGGCCCCTTGCGCGGCCACGTGGCGCGCGCTGGCGCGCCCAGGGACTGCCTCTCTCACGCCCACTGTTTGCACGCTTTTTAAGGCCAAATTGGCCATATTTTTTTACCAATTTTGCTGCCATAAATTGTTTCAATTGAAGCTAAAAATTTAGAATAAATTGGGAACGAAGCAGGGAGCTCGAGAGAAGAAGAAAATAGCGTGTAGAGGCTGGAAATCTTGAGAAAAATTGAGAGAAATTGAGGATTAAGTCAAGTTTAATTACGGATTAATTACTCAGGTGAGTAAATAATTATATATTAATAATTTTGTTCGATTAGAATTTATTTAAAAGTTTGATTCTAGTAATTGTGGATGATTATGCTATGTTATGTGTAATAATTTGTTGCGTAAGTATATATATATATATATCTACACGAGTGCACTGTATGTAAGTGGTGAGCTTACTGTGTGTATATTAATTTGATTATGAGGATTTGTGTTGCAGCGAGTGTGGCAATTTACATACCTATATATATATATACGTGTGTGTGTGTGTGTGTGTGTGTAAACACGGTGTATGGCGTGAATGCCACTGTGTGTGAGGGGCAATGAAATTAGAATAAAAGAAAAGAAAAGGAATGTGTGCCACGGTTTGTATAGTAGGATGCATTAAGTTAATATTATATATACATTAATTATGTGATTTGGGGTTATTATTGGTGTGATTTAATTTAAAATAAATATAAAATTTATTGGGATTTTATTTGTAGTGCGCTCACATGGGATTTTAGACAGTTAATTATTTATATTACACGGTTAGATTTAATTAATGCGAGCCATAGTTTTATTAATTGCTAGGGAAACGTTTTACTTTGCAGTGGGAGCGCAAGAAAGGTCAGAAACGGCCGTGTAAAGGCAAGATCCTAACCCTCTCTTCCTGTTCTTTAATTCTTGTAAGAGACCCCGTGATTTCACGTATTTTATCACCTCCCTTACTTTAATTCGGCACTTAGCCTTATCTGTTGAATTATTATTCATTTGTTTTAAAATCCGAGACTTCTAGAATTTTATTTGTTGTGAGCTGATGGGGGTTTGTACCGCCCCCACTCCCTTTGGGAATGATGCCGAACCAGCTTGGGAACTAGGTTTCTAGACGTGCGAGTTTATTTACGATTTTATCGGGTTTATTTACTGTCTTTCTTAGATTTATTTATGGTCCGGTTAAAGCTATCGAGCAGTGGGGCAAGGGTCGGTTGTTGGTGACGTTGGGGTAGACTATTGTACGGCCCTGATGTGGACCGTCGGGTGGACACTCCTAGTCACTGGCCGTTGACCGGTGCCAGGCACTACTGACTACCTCTACCAGTATGTGATTTACTGCATGTTTAGATTCATTATATTACTGTTTATGATTTGATATGCACATGGGTACGGGTTGCATGTTGGGATATTCATTTATTGAGTATGCTCGGACATGGACATTCTAGCTTGGTTATGTTGCATCCAACACGGGCATATGCATCGTGTGTGGTTTACTATGTGGGCGGGGCATGGCCTGATGCCTGGATGTATGGGTGCCATGTATTACGTTGATGCTCACTATGCCATTGCATTTTATGTGCATTGCATGGCTACTGGTAGTATATAGTTCTCGGACGGGAGTACCGTTCCGAGGGAGCCTATGTCGGGAGTACCGACCCGGGATGGTGCGCACAGGATGCTGGAGGTATTTATTACTGTCCAGGGCGGCGACAGGTTGGTATGGGACTTGGGTGCCAGGTGTCTTATGTGGGCCCCAAGGACCGATATGTGCTTTTATTATGTTATGCTATTGTGTTGTAGCGTCTCATGGCTTGTGTGTACCTGAGAGTTTATTCTGGGGAGAGTTTATTGGATTTAAACAGCCTTCAGCCTTCTTTTCCTTATACTTGCTGAGTCTCTCGACTCACCTTGCTTTTCATCATTCCAGGTAGTTGCAGCATGTGCCATCGGCAAAGGAGTCAGCTTCTAGCAGTAGAGTCGGTATGGTGTACAGACAGTCCCATCAATCCCTGTCAACTCTGATGGTTGAGTAGGATTTACTCTATTATTTTGTACTGTGCCAAGTCTTTCCTCGAGTCTCGTGTATGTCGACACAGGAGTCTGTGTTTATTTATTTATTATGTGACCGCTGTGATAGCAGGGTACCCGCAGTGCATGCATGTGTTTGGCTTCGTTTCCGTTGTTCTTATTTTTGTGTATGCATGCCAGGGTGGTCTCTGTCATGTGTTTTTCTCTTTTCTCCTCTCGTATGCGCTCCCATTCGAGTAGTCCGGGTGGTTGGGGATAGCTGGGCGGGGGTGCTTACAGAAGGCATCACCGCCTAAGGCGAAACGACGTTGTTTTGGGCATCCTTGGCTTGGAAAAATCAACAGAAAACCCCCCAGCGCGCGCACGCCCCAGACCTCGATCCCGCGTCCACTCCTTGGACCCTTCGCGCGCGCGCCGCCTGCACTACTTGCCATCCTTAACCTATATATGCATTCACTTAATTTTATATTGAATCTTAGCCACTTCTGCAAATCACATTTCAGCACCCATAGTTTCCATTAATTACACACGCACCCCGGACTCCAATTTTCCTTTATTGCACTTACACCCAAAAACTTTCAAAAATCCACTAAATTAATTTATTTTCTTATTTCCATAAATACTCCCAATTAAATAATTATTTTCTCAAAATAACATAAATAAATATTTTTCTTAAATCTCCAAATAAATTAATATTTCCTTTAAACCCCCAAATACAATAAATGATAATGATTAGTCATTCCCAAATAATTTAATTAATTATCCTTAATTCCCTATTTTCCTCAAAACCACATAAATAAATTATTTCTCTTAAATTCCCAAATATTCATTAATGTCCTCAAACACCAATTTAATATTCATTATTTATTTCTCAATTTCTGGGATATTACAATAGTACTGGATCTGTATCTCCTCAGCAGGCACCATAGTTGTCCCTGGTCTGAACTATCCATCCCTCCAGACTCGTGTGGCTTTGGGCCGGTCGCTCGCCCGTAATTTAAGGGCACGACCCACACAGTTATCAATATTATCCCACGCGCTTGCACCTGACACTAATTTCATCACCATTTCCTAAATTTGTGGGTTCCATATTTGAACACAAATTCTCCTTGATTGACATGTGGCACAATAAGATGTACGACATGGCCCCGCCATCAGGCGACAAGTTTTTGCACCAGGGAAGGGGGCAGAAGTCACGTGGCCATATGTCCCCCATTCACATTCGAGAGTACGAATTCACACAGGGTACGCGTACTTCCCCCTGACATGTCACATCAACCCTTTTAAAATTTAAAAATGCAATAATTACGTTTTCAAACCCCCGCAGCTTTTTAACTCACAAGTGGGGCCCCTTCTGTGCGAACCCACCATCTTTCTCCAGTACGCGTGGGACCCGTATACGCTTCCCAACAAATCATCTTTTCACACGGGCCATGTGCGTGCATTGTTCCCATTGCGCAAAGTCCACATAGGACGTACTCCAAAAGCGGCTTTATATCGGCCAACCAATGCCCAACAAGTGGACCAACCACGCCATGCCACGTGGCGAACAAAAAGGGAGCTAGAGGCCCTTGTAATATTAAAGGGCCTCTAGCGGGAGGAGGTATATAAGCGACCTCAATTACCCCAATCCCAAGGACTTTTACCCTGGGCTCCCAACCGGTGTCACCCCTCTTATTTACGAAAATGCCACGCCCTCTTTCCAAATTCCATATTAATGCCAGAAATATTTTCCTAACCTATCCCCAGTGCTCTCTCTCGAAGGAGGACTACCTCCAACAGATCATCAACCTCCAGTACCCGATTAAACCCATGTACATATGGGTATGCCAAGAGGTACACCAAGACGGCAGCCCGCACCTGCACTGCCTCGTCCAGTTCGATGGCAAGTTCCAGACGAGGAGCCAGAAGTTCTTCGACCTGGTCTCTCTGACCAGGTCTGCACACTTTCACCCCAACATGCAGCCGACCAAGTCATGCTCCGTGATACAGTCCTACATTGCCAAGGGTGGCAACTACATCGACTGGGGAACATTCTGGCCGCACGGTCAGAACAAGGTCTATGCGGACAAGATGTCGGATGTCTACACAGTTGCGCTTGCCACCAGGGATAAGATGAAGGCACTGGAGGTTGTGCAAAAAGGTGACGCAAGAGGTTATTGTCTTAATAAAGATAGGCTTCTTTATAATTTCGAAAAATATTTCCAAAAGCCTCTCGAGGTATATGAGCCTAAATTTTGAATTTTCTCACATGTTCCCGTGGACCTCCTTGAATGGGCCGCAGATAATGTCAAGCCCGAGCGGAGCAGGCCCATGAGCATCATTCTAGAAGCCCCTTCACAGACTGGCAAGACTTGCTGGGCAAGGAGCCTGGGCCCGCACAATTATTACATAGGGCACCTCGACATGGGCCGACATGATGACGATGCCTGGTACAACATCATCGACGATGTGGCCCCCCAGTACCTAAAGCACTGGAAGGAATTTATTGGGGTCGACAAAGGCTGGAGTCCAACTGCAAATACTCAAAGCCAAAGCAGATCAAGGGGGGATCCCCTGCATCGTCCTATGCAACGACGGGCCCAAGAGCAATTATAAAGAATTCCTCGAGAAGGATGAGACGCATCCCTAAAGAGGTGGACCCCCATCCTTGGTGCGAACACTTCACTACAAAAAAAATGATTTTTTTAGGTAATTTTTTTGCTACGGTTCTTAAAATCGCTGCAAAATATGATTTTTGCGGCGATTTTTTTAAAATTTTGCGGTGGTTTCATAAATCCGCCGCAAAATTTAGTAAAACATTTAATTTTGCGGCGGTTTCCAAAAAATCGTCGTTAAATTTAAAAAATAATTAAATAATTAAAAAAATTCAATTCAATTTCGTGGCAGTTTTTGAGAAACCACTGCTAAATTAAAAAAAAAAACATAATTCAAAATTAAAAATAAAATAATATTTGCGGCGGTTTTCAAAAATCGCCGCAAAATTCATTAAAAAAATTAAATTTAGCGGCGGTTTTCGAAAACCTCCGCTAAATTCAAAAAAATAAAATTCAAAATTAAAATTAAATTAATATTTGCGATGGTTTCCAAAAACCGCCGCAAAATTCAAAAAAAAAATTTAAATTTAGCGGCGATTTTTGAAAAATTGTCTCTAAATTTAAAAAATTAAATAATTAAAAATTAAAAATAAAATAAGATTTTCGGCGGTTTTCAAAAACCGTCGCAAAATTCAAAAAAATTAAATAATTCAAAATTAAAATTAAATTGAATTAAATTAATAAAAAGAAATATAAAATCTTAAAAAGAAATTGAAATTTTAATTTAAATTAATTACAAAATATTTATATATATAAAAGTAGGATAGTCTTAAAAAAGAAATTTTCTCCCAAAACTTGCATTAATTAATGATTTGCAATTAACACTTATTGTATTAATAATTTACATTTTGTAATTTGCATTAATAATTTAAAATTTTCAATTGCTTTGAAATAATAAGTAGTAATAAAATTTTTCCTCAAAACTTGCATTAATGATTTCATTTAGTACTTATTGCATTAATAATTTACATTTTGTAATTTGCATATTTATATATATAAAAGTATGATAGTTTTGAATAAAGAAATTTCCTCCCAAAACTTGCATTAATGATTTGTAATTAATACTTATTGTATTAATAATTTACATTTTGTAATTCGCATTAATAATTTAAAATTTTCAATTGTTTTGAAATAATAAGTAGTAATAAATTTTTTCCCCAAAACTTGCATTAATGATTTGCATTTAGTACTTATTGCATTAATAATTTACATTTTATAATTTGCATATTTATATTTATAAAAGTAGAATAGTCTTGAAAAAAAAAATTCCTCCAAAACTTGCATTAATGATTTACCATTAATACTTATTGCATTACTAATTTGCATTTTGTAATTTGCATTAAATACGAGTTTTTCATTACTAATTGTTTTGTATTAAATTTACATGAGTTTTATGAGACATATTAATAGACAACTTAAACTATTAATTAAATCATAGAAAATTATTCATTTATTTAAAATATTATTTTTATATCTTTATTCTATGTATATTTATATAATATTAAAATATGATAGTCAAATAAAGTATTTTGTCAAGTGTCAATCAATGGTGAATTTTTTTCCTAAAAAACTTGCATTAAATCAAAGGTACTGATTAATTAATTATTAATTACTTTAATAATTATATTATAGTTTTGAAAATGTGATGTCTTAACAAATTCATAAAAAAATATTTAAGGTTGTCAAACGCTAGAGTTTTTCAATGCTAATTAATATTTAAGGTATCACATTTTTAAGACTATAGAAGAAATCAAAATTAATTTTTTTTAAAATTTTGTTATTATTGAAAAAACTTATTCTTACTCATATTTAAGAGTTTTAATTTATATTTATAATTATAATATAATAAATAAAAAATAACGAACGTTTTTAAGTGAAAATATTTATTTATAAATAAATATAATATAATAAAAAAAATTTATAAGTATTTTTTCAAGTGACCTATTTAATATGTTAATTATTCTTTAATACATTGAATGACAGTATATTGAATTAAAAGTGTTCTCCATTAGTATATTGAATAGTGAATAATTAAGTAAATTTAAATTTTTTCAACATAATTAAATATTAAAAAAAATTATAATTATCAATTCTATTAAAATTATTTAAAATAATAAATTTATTTTTTTATTTTTAAATTAAACTCTCCCATATATCACATGGGTTCACCACTAGTTAATTAAAAATTTAAAATAAAAATAAATTTAACAAAATTTTAATAATTTTAAAAAATATATAATTTATTTTATTTTTAATCAATTAATTTAGTTAATTTAATTCAATTAATTTATTTTTAATTTATTCCTTTACTATTTTAAAAAATAATAAATTAATTAATATTAAAAAATATAAAATATAATTATGAAAAGTAGTGGTTGTTTTGGTATATAATTTATATATGCGGTTATATAATAAGGGGCCTTGGCAGATCAGACGGTCGCGCGCATGCATGTGCACAATGGAGGTCGCGGGTTCGAGAGGTCACGAGTTCGAAACTCTAGGGAAGGGGATTTCTAGCCTCGCCTGTGGCTGCGCGGCACAGGCGGGTCCAAGCGGGTGGGTGGGCGCGGGCGAGAGGGAGAAATTAAAATTTTTAATTTTGTTTTAATTTTAGTGGCGGTTGAGAAACCGCTGCTATATATTTTATAAATCGCCGCTAAATCACTAATTTTGCTGCGGTTTTAAAACCGCCGCAAAAAATATGATTAGCGGCGGTTATTTCAGCGGTTGGTCAAAACCGTCGCTAAATGCTCCGCGATGGCTGATTTAACCGCCGCTAAATCCCAGTTTTTTGTAGTGCTTGTCACCTGATGGCGGGGGCGTGTTGTCCTATTGTGCCACATGTCAATCGAGGGGAATTTGTGTTCAAATATGGAACTCACAAATTTAGGAAATAGTGATGAAATTAGTGTCAGGTGTAGGCGCGTGGGATAATATTGATAACTGTGTGGGCCGTTGTAATGACCCTAAAGTGGGTCTAGATGTTTTAACATTTAACATTAGTTTAATGGCATTTTAGATGTGGGTCTAAGTACTTTAATATTTAATAAAATTTCTTTGAGTGCGTAGAAATAATTTTAGGTTGAACAATTTTATTTTATAGTTCATGTGTTCGGAAGATAAGTGTGTGGGTCTAATTTTTTATTTTTTATTTTGAATTTAGAAATAATATAGTGGGCCGCAATTAATTAGTTAACGAGGTCACGGGTTTGATCAAGGTGGGAAATTAAGCCTAGTGGGCTTGATATATATATATGGAGTACAAGGGACTTGGGCTTAGGCCCGTAGTGATAAATAATTCGAAAATAATGAAATTGGTGGTGTAATAAAAATAAAATAATAATAATAATAATAAACAAAAAAAAAGAAAATAAATTAAGTTAACATTTGTCAATAAAGCCCCTAGATATTTTTGTCTAATATATGAGAAGAGGGGCATGTTGGTAAAATTTCAGAATTGGCATGCAATTTGCACAGCCTTTTTGTGTGTAAAGATTTTCTAAATTAAGTGCATATCGCACTTCATTTTCTTCACTGTTTCATTTCTTTCCTCACTCCCCAACGCCTTCTTATGCTTCATCTTCCTCCTTCTTGTGGTACTCTTTGCATATCTCTCTGTCATTGAAACCCAGTAAGAAGAAGACTCATCCAACCTCAGGCAAGTTTCTTCTATCTTCTCATTCACGTTCTGTAATTTTTGTGTATTTCAGCTCTTTTGGGGCGATTGTTCATTGCCTCTGTAAATATATACACACACATATTTATATATCCATACCCCTGCCTCTTAATTAACTTTTTCTCTTTTTTTTCTCTTGCTATAGCATCATTTACTTCTTATTTTTTGCGAATGGCTACCCTTGTTTCAGTAGATAGCCGTATGGATATATGCCCTCATGCAAATCACCACTTATATATATATATATATATATAAATACATGCTCACAACTATACCCTGTTCCAGTCGAGCAAACCCATTTATATACACACGCATATATATATATATTGTATATGTGACTAGAGAGGTCGTTGCTGGGAGGCTCTTAATCGCTATCATTTTTGAGGTAGCCTCCCCTATTTTGATCAGATTTTTCCTCACTGTGTGATCAAATGGCCTTTGTATATATATATATATATATATATTCATATATACATGTTGCGGGCATCCATTGTTTGAGCTTCGCATATATATAAATTCACCTCTTCCATGTGACTCTCGTTCCATTTGAATAACCCATATATATATGAATATGCACATAGCAGTGAATCACCTACTTACACAGATATATATATATGTACGCACGCCCCTTGTTTTTGTCCCAGTCAATCCACATTTACATATTCATATATAGATATATATGCGCGACAGTGTAGTTTCTCTCTCTCTCCCTCCTTGTTTCATTTAATCCTCACCCACTTATATGTATTCATATGCACGAATGTTGAAACACCATTGTGAACATAAGCACCCAAATAATATATACATATATATGTTTAATACCATATTCAACACTCACTGAAGCAGTAAGACACTTAAATAATATATATATATATGTATGGTTGCATCTCTCTGTAAGTTTAAAGACAAACATATGGCATTTAAATACATAAGGCACTTAAATAATATATATATATGTATATGCATGTTTGATACTCTCTGTAAAAATATATATATATATGTATACATATGTCTAATACTCTGTTAGTTTAAGAGCACCCAAATAATATATATATATATATATGTATGTATACACATGTTTAAGACCCACGCACATATCGTATATTGCCATGAACATTATTTAATTATCTATTAAATAATTTTTAAATATGCCCAAATTTATAAGAATTCATATCAAAATTTTCCTTGCATTTTTAATAGTCATTGGAATATGGCCAATAAATTAAATGTCACAGTGTGTAAAGATTAATAGAGCTAATGTACATGATGTGGTTCTTTTTGTTGCATGAAAACTCTAATCATAAATTTGAGACTTTTGTGGAGGTATACTTGTCATCAATACGTGGTATTAAACCATGGGGATACTTATTTATGCATTTAAGAGCATGGTATCAAGGTTGGTAACCTTGCGTGATTTCATAAATGGCATGTCAAAATATGATATATATACTATTGTTATTAAATTTTGCGCACCTATTATTTTGCGCGGAGAGAAGAGTACCATAGAGCACTTGGCACGGGACAAGGTGGCCATAGCCCGGCAAGTTGGCTCCATATTGAATATGAGTTTTTATTCTCTTGATGCACATTGGCATATGTTGTTTAATGGCTTGCGAGCCTACGAGATTTGATTCTGATACTTAATGTTATATGTACATTTGCATAGTAATATATGGTGACATGACACATTTAAATTGAAACTGATAAAGTCATAAATTATGAATTTTGTATGAAATTGTCGAAATCTTGATTATTTTTTTTTTTGTGTCACTATATTCTTGATTCTTATTCCCTATTCATTACTTCTCGAACTTGCTGAGCCTTATGGCTCACTTGATCTTCCTTGCCATTTCAGGTAAAGGGAAGGCCGTTTTCGGGGGCGAGTCCAGTGGGACTAAGGCCCAGGGATAGTGATGTACGGAGACGTGTCCTAACTTGAAGATCCTGTTTAGCATTTTGGTGAGACTTGAGATGAAATGACTCTTATTTTGTTAGTTAACATTAGAGTCTCTTATCTATTTTGTATGGCCGTTGAGCCCGAACTCTTGAGATATTGAAAGTGTAACTAAACCTTAATTTAGTTTCCGCTGCTAGTAATGAATTGAGTTGTTTGTTTGATTATGATTTGTTCTATATCATCTCTGTGATGACCTTCTTTCGAATATTCTATACTAGCGGGAATATTCGAGAGTGGGCCCTTACAGTCGTGCCCTTAAATTGCGGGCGAGGGGCCGGCCCAAAGCCGCACGAGTTTGGAGGGATGGATAGTTCAGGCCGGGGACAGTTATGGCACCTGTTGAGGAGATACGGATCTAGTATTGGTTTAAGGGAGTTCACCCTGTGGTCCATTGAGCAGTCGGGCTCGGGTTTCATCGGGTGGCTTAATGGGCTAGGCTGGAGGAGTCCCTGATTTTTTACAGCCTCAAAAGGTTGTCCTGTAGTGCAGCGAACCTCGCTGCAGTCGATGGAGATGACGATCCTACCATTTGCATCGAGGACCCATGCGCCCTCGGCCATGACCCCCACCCCCTTAGTCCCAATGTGAAATGTAACGAGGGTGAAGATGAAGAAAATGAGAATGATGAAAATGATGATGATGATTGTTAATTCTATTGAGGACTATTTATGATTGTAGTAATGGAATTTATGGATTTGAATTTTGTCTCCATAATTGTTAACTCATAATTTTTTTTCTATTCAATTAAATAATTAAATTTTTAATTAACAAATTTTGTATAAAAATTAAAATTTTAATTTGTATTAAATAATTATATAAATTATAAACATATATAAATTAAAAAATTTAATTGTGAACATTCGTAAATAGTAATGTTTATGAAAATATTTATTTTTGTAAAAAATTAATTTATATAATTTTATTTATATTTCAATTGTATTTAATTTAATTTAATTAAGAAAATTATTTTTTTAATTTTTACATTCTTACATGATTTAAAATAATTTAATTTTAAATTTATTATTATTATCTTTTTAATTTAATTTAATTTTAATATAAAATTTTTATTTTTTAATTTTTAAATTCTTAAATGATTTAAAATAATTTAATTTTATTTAAATTTTAATATATATTTTTATTTATTTAATTTAAGAAATAATTTAGTGACAAGAATACCCGTCACAGATTTTGAAAAAAATAATTTAATTTTATTAAAATTTTAATATATATATATATTTTTTTAATTTAAAAATTAATTTAGTAACGGAAATACTCGTCGCTGATCAGCGACGGGTACTGCCCGTCACAGATTTTGAAAAAAATAAAATAATTTAGTGACGGAAATCCCGTCGCTAATTAATGACGGGTAATTCCCGTCATAGATATTTGAAAAATAATTTAATTTTTATTTAAATTTTAATATATTTTTTATTTAAATATTAATTTAGTGACGGGATTATCCGTCGCTGATCAGCGACAGGAAGCGCTCGTCACAAATTTTTGAAAAAATAATTTATTTTTATTTTATTAAAATTTTAATATATATTTTTTATTAAAAAAAAAGAATTTAGTGACGAGAAACCCCGTCATTGATCTGTGACGAGACTTCTCGTCACAGATCAGCGATGGGACTTCCCGTCACTAAATTTTCCGTCTTTAAATTCCAATTTTAGTGACAGATTCTTTCGATTACTAAATCTATCACTAAAGTGATGGATTTATTTTAGTGACGAATTTTGTCGTCACTAAATTTGATTTTTTTTATAATGTTAATTGCTAGACAGGTGGCATGATCTCAGGGGTTATCTTGTTGATGAATAGTTTTTGATCGTTAAATGCCTCTAGCGATTCTTATAAATTTTCCTGCCTTTTCGTATCTTTTTGGCTGCCTTCTGTAATCTCATTCACGTTCTTATCGTTTTCATCTCAAGGAGTCGCAGCGTTTCAGGCTTGATTTCTTCCTTTGATATCACCTCAAAACATTCATTTTCCTTACTTCGTTAGGTCGTAGTTTATCCTTATGGCTGAATCGTCCTCCATCCTCCCGTTCTATGAATGGGTAAGCGATGAGGTGTCCAAAATTGCTTCTAAGTTTGACACTCATAACCGTGTGGTTGAGATGAGGTATCAATTTTCCATATCTGGCACCAAAGTGGGAGAGAAGTTGTTCGTGTGCTAACATTGTGCAAAGAAGAACACGTATACATGGAATAGAACTTCGTGGCGGATGAGCGATCGATCTTTATGTATGAGACATTCTTCTCGCGTCTTCAATTGCCAGCCTCTGTCCGAGTTCCAGGGTTTGATCATTTCAATGTTACATGTTGACCCGACCCAACTGCATCTTAATAACTGGGCCTTCGTTAGGGCGTTTGAGGTGCTCTGCAGCTTCCTTAGCCTGGAGCCAGGCTTGGGAGTCTTCTTCTACCACTTCCAATGGAAAGGAGCGGGCAAAGGCAGTTGGTTGTCCTTGAACAAACTTCGAGGAAAAGGATGGTTAAAGCTATACGATAGTTTGTATAAGCACTTCAAGTCCGATTTCTTCAAGGTGGCCTCGACCGAAAAAGAGTTTCCTTTTTTCTTGGAGACTAACAGGCATCCGAAGTGCCCCCTGTTTCGGCAGCGCGAGCCGACCATCCTGTCCAATATTGAATACGCGAATTTGGTTCTGGAAGGACAAGTCTTAGTGGATCTCCTTACTTTCTCCCCACAGTTAAAGTCGACTAAACTCGTAGAGCTTGGGGATGACCCAAAGAAGCTAGCAGAGTACATGCGTAAGTTCCTCGTGCCTTTGGTTGACGTTTGTCTTGCGTGGTCTTCACCTATTGTTACTTATGCCAATCTGCCTTGATTGTCTCAGGGACCACGACTTTAGGGATGTTCAAGGAGGAGGTTCAACGTCGGGTGCAGGTGAAAGGGGCTGCTGGGCCGATTTTCAAATTGGGTCAAAAAGGGACCGAGAAGACTGTTAAAGGGAAGAGTGCCCGATCACCCAAAGGTCGTCCAACGGAGAGCACGATTGCATCCCAGACCTCTACCGGGACGATTGCACTAAACATTCCAGTTTTTCTGCTAGAGGAGGAGTATCTTGACGCTGAAGAGATCCCGCTAGCGTCGCTAAAGAGGCGAAAGCTAACTGGGGGGAGCGGACCGAGGTTCCAGTGACCTCGGTCTTGGTCGCTGATCAAGAGGCGCGGGAGCTTCCAAGGACCTTGAGCTCAGTCGTCGAGGAAGAAACATTGAGGAGTCCAAGGACTTCAACACTAGGTGCCAAATTATCGTCTTTCGTCACAGGGCCAACATCGGGTGTTGCCGAGTAATCACTGGGTTTGGTCGAGCAGCCCTTGAGTGCGGGTCGGGCTCCAGACGGGCTTGCTCTATGGGGCTGGGATAACGATGAATCTGATCCCAAGAGTCTCTGGAGTAAGGAGTTTCGCCTCAGCAACTTCATCAAGGAGCATATTGCATTTCTCATTAATCGTGAGAGGCAGATGGCCTTGGGACTCAAAGGCCTGTGTTGCTGGGTCGAGAGACAAAGTCTTTGTCCTACAGATGTT
Source organism: Diospyros lotus (assembly GCF_014633365.1). Classification (NCBI taxonomy): domain Eukaryota; kingdom Viridiplantae; phylum Streptophyta; class Magnoliopsida; order Ericales; family Ebenaceae; genus Diospyros; species Diospyros lotus. Next base: position 12,147,927 of record NC_068343.1, on the reverse strand, counting down.
TGTTGGACCTTGGAGGTGGAGACCCAGGCTCGGTTGAAAAGGCTTAGGGGGGTCTGCAAGGTTGCGGATGAACGAGAGAGGGAGATGGCCACTGCCGAGATGAAGTCTCTCTGGAAAAGAGCTGAAGACGTTGAAGCCTTGGCCGCTTATCATGAGAACACCACGTAGAAATGACTGGCGCAACGGGACCAAGCCTAGGGGGAACAAAATGCCTTACAAGGGAGGTTGGATATTGCTGAAGCTGCTGCTCGAAAAGAGGCAAAAAAATTAAGGAAGCTAGCTGTCGTGGTGGAGTGCCTTAAGGGTGAGGCCGTGGATAAGTTTCTGGAGGGGTTCTTATCGGCCTCGTCTCAAGTCCAAGTGCTCCATCCTAAGGCCGATCTCTCACCATGCGGCCCCTTCAAGAAGGTTGTTGATGGCCGGATCGTGGACTTAGTCCCGGATGATCGACGTGACCCTGATAGAGTTGCTAGGTTCTTTTTCCGATCTTGTTGCTTCCACCGACGTGCATGTATCCGAGCCTGCTCCCAGCCCCATCAACCCTTGATCTCGTTATAATAACTCTAGAGTAAGTTGGGAAACCTTTGTGTAAGTGGTTACGATGGGATTCTTTTGTTATGAATAAAATATACTTTGCTTGGTACGACGATTTATTATCTTACTATTCTTCGGGCTTTTGGATGTTCTTGCGGATTTTGCCTTTCATCGCGCATTTTGCCTCTCATCTCGCATTTCTTTAGTTACGCAGTCAGACCGAACTTGCTCGGGCCGTGGTTGAAGGATGGAGTCTTTGGTAGTTGAGCAGCCGAGTTTCGAGTTGTGCTAGCTAAGGTGATAATCCAAACGTGAGACGTTTTATCCCTCTGGCCGACTATGGGTGGCTTATAGGACGAGTGACTTCTATGGTTTTTGCAGGTACGACCAAGGTGGGATGGCTATCTTGGCCATGTGGTGTGGCTGGGAAGGTCTTCCGAGGTGAAGCTGAGGCGGGTGTAAATGGTTCGTGATCGAAATATTGGAAGAGCCTGAACACTTGATTGCCGGGACACGGCCTGCATTCAATGATGGGAGCAACCTTCATCGAGATTCTGACAGCGTGTGTAGCCTCGAGGCTCGAGGCGTCAGGTTTGGGAAATGGGACGTCGCGGACAGGAAGGCACCAGCTTATTACTTGAGTGCCAAGTGCGCAACACGATCCTAGCCAATAGTAAGTGATGGGTGGCTCTTGTCTGTCCGATGCTTTAGACGAGAGCAATATAAAGGTAACCACCCACCTCTTCCATCTACTATTTGCTTGTCTGGTTTTTTGAATTCGTGCGTCCTCTCTCCGTTTTGTTGCTTCGTGTTCTCAGTTTGAAGACCTACCTTCTTGCCCTCCGACCACGTAACACCAAAATATCGCCATATCTCTTGGGTGGCACTAAGGGTGGCATTAAGAGTGGCCAAGTAGCATTACTCCTACTTGGTGACATTTTAATTTTCAACCGGCCTAGTAAGGATCCATTGGGATGCTAAAAAAGCAACGGTAGTTATCTATCTATTGGGCTTTCCATATTGGTTTGGGTTTTGGTATATACTCAACAGGCCCAACACAAAAATGTTGGAGCAAGCAGAGTAAGAGAGAAATGGGGAAAGCTGGAATTCATCTATGTTGGTTTTTTATTTGTTTATATTTTCTTTTTTTGTTAAATTTAGTGCAATTTTATCTATTTTTGAAATTTAATTATTAACATTTTTCAAGCAAAAAAAAATATATAAATTATAAATACCTGTAAAGATATCTCAAAAGGTTTTTGTCTACATGTGACTCAGATGGTTATTTTTTTTTTAATTATTTTATTATAAATTAAAAAAAGTAAACAAGATATACCGAAGAAATTGGATGGCCTGAATTGATGGGTCCAGATGGAAATGGAATTGATCTCGCAATTACTTTTCTTATTGTAAATTAAGAAAAACAAAAAGCAAATCGATTTTTTTGATGATTGTTTCCTAGAAAAGTTCCCACAATTCTAACACCGTTAATCAATTTACTATTTTACGGTTCATTTATTTATAATGATTAGTAGTAAACTGAGGATAAAATGGTGATTTCACTTGGCAACTCCCTTTCACCATTTTTTTTTTTTTTTTATTCAAACGAACCATCTACCATCTTCTTTATAGGTAGCGTTTATTAAAATGAGCAAATATAACTTTGTATTAAAATAAAGTTGAAATGATTTTCAAACTAAAATATGAAATAATCAAGATAAAACTGAAAAATATTTCAAAATTTTTATTAGACTGTTTGTTAAATTTTTTAGAATTCTATTTTTTCTTTCAATATATTTTTTAAATATATATGATAAACACTGAGATATTATCTTTTTAACAAAATATTTCCATTACAAAATCTATTCAAAATTGTATGTACATCAATAACAAATTTATGATTAATGTGAATTGTTAAAAAATAAAAATTAAAAATAATATTTTATTTTCTAAATCTATGTTCAAAAATAGATTCTAAAAAGACTCGAAAGTAGAAATAATTATTAGTGGAATTAAAATAATTCTACTCAAATAATTAAAATTTGTCAAAACATATTTTCATATTAGATAATAAAATATAAAATTGAATAAAATAATTTTAAAAATTAGTGAAAGGAATTTGTATTAGATAATAAAATATATAGAGAGAGATATAGAGAAATTTAAATTTTAAAAATTGGTAAAAGGAATAATGTTATTTAAATTTTAAAAATTATAAAAAATATGGTAATTTAAAAATATCTTAAATGACATTAATTATAAAACTTAATAAATAAGTTTTTTTTAAATCAATCCTATTGTAAAAATAAGACTTAATAAATTAAAATTTTAAAAATATATTAAATGACATTAATTATTTTAAAAGGGATATATAGGTAATTTATTTTTATTTATAAAATCTCAAAAAAAATTATCTAAAGAGGGATTAGATAAATTTATCCGTAAAAAATTAAATAAAAATTAACGTAAACATTTTTTTCAAGAATTATTAAATTAATTTACATTAAAAAAACTAAAAAATTTAAAATAATTTTTATATCTTTTTTTTTTTTTTCACTCACAAGCATCTACTGTCCCTTTATAGAGTATAATTATTAGTCTACCATTGGTACATTGATTGGAAATATCTACTAGTTCTATCAAAAGAAAATTCAAGACAGAGAAAATTCTTCGAGTTGACCTTGATCCTATTCCTCAACCCTTTTTATGTTGCTTATGTATAGCCATCCGCCTCTGCCATCCTAACCACACCAATTCGTCGAGCAGATTGATCGTTCAGTGGTACAACTAATTAGGAAAATGCTACTTGCGTAATTTGGGTGACAACTATGCTCCAATTAATAATTTAATAATTTAAATATCTGCCCAAGCCTTCTTTCCCCCACCCCCTCTCTCTCTTTATCTCTCTCTCTCTCTCTCCACCATTGTTGCTAGTGTCTCCTCCTCCCTTTGTTTTCAGGATGTTAGAGTTATCCCCCCTTTAATAGAATTTCATCTTTGAAATTTACACTCAATTCATTTCTTCGAGATACGTTAACCAGTCTCACAATATTACTCAACATCACCTTTAGTGCATTCCATATCATCATTTTCTAATATCCCATCGGACATCTTACACTGCAAGGTCACTCCCTAGATCTCGTTTACATTGGTCGCATCTCATGTTTTCCATGTATCAAGTCAACTACCAACCTCAATCTTCTTGTACCTCCCATGACTTCCCAATTAACTTAATACTCACTTCATAAAACCTAGCCCACCGAATTCCCATTTGGGAGTTCTTACTAGTTGCAAATTCCCTTGGGTGGGTTCTGGTATCTAGCTTCCACGCATTAACCCATATAACATTTCTTGATAACTTCATCCTACCTCCCATCTTCCCTGACTATCATTATATCATCCAAAGGTCTTAATATATCACAGTGGTCCTAAAATGGAACAGGTACAAGGTATGATGCACCTTACCTAGTATTTCCTATTATAACTTTCCATCGGTATTCACACCTACTACCTCGAGACTTCTAAGAGCATATCCTCAACCACCCCAAGTCATCTATCATACACATAGCCTTTCCCACTCGTGCTACATTTTCCACCCAAACCATGAACTAGTAATGGTAATACAATGAACTCCGAAGATCACAACAAATTATACTTACAATCCAGGATATGGCTAGCAAGTAAGTCAGGTCAAGCTCACATTAGTAGGGACACAAATGTCAATATTAAACTAAGCGACGAACACATACCTTGAGTGGGGTCTTCCTCTGCTACCTACTCACAACCACTTCTAACACCCACGGAACTCTGAGCCTGTGACGGCATCGACTAGGGTTCCTCTCCTTGCACCACTGGTGTCTCTGTCTCCCAGGTAGATCCTTACTCTTGACCCCCTAACCTGACCTCTGCTATGGGGTGATTGTAGACAATTCCTGGCTCGATGACCTTTTTACCCACAACGATAGCATATCATGTCCACATCTCGCTTCCAATGACACATCTTCTTGAGATGCCCTACCTGACCACAACAGTAACAAACCCCTATACCTAACCAACAAGGTTCCTTGTGCCTCTTGACGCAGATAGTACATTGTTGAGTGCCCTCATCGTCCCAACCAATTCTCCTCATCTTCTTTCCATCGGTGCCCTGATCATCACTTACCCTAACTCGGATCACTAGCTCTTTATCACGTGTTGCGACATTCTCCTTGACTCCCTGATGCACTTGTTACTGCCTTACTTGGTTAGCAGTGAGGGTCTCTAGCGTTCGGATCACCCTTGCTAAAGCCCCTCACATTTTGGCCATTTCCTGGCTCCAATTACCCTCTGAGCCCCCTAGGGTTCCAATCACTGACTGGCCATACCCCAGCTCCTAAGCCGGCGACCTCCTCTCCTCAGAACTCATTTCCCTACAAACAGCTATACTTAGAATTCAAGGTTATGATGGAACACACTTCGTATTAGAGCTACAATCCTAGCTACACAACCAGCGACACACTTATAACTCTACCCAACTGTCCTATGTGTGTAGAGCATCATCCTTTAAAGTTGCTCTGATACCAAACTGTAACGACTCGCCTCCTGCAGCTTTCACGCGCATAGAGGATCCGTAAGGAGGTCATTACTTGAATTATATAGAATAACAATGTAAGCCCAGAAAACACACCAAACATAAACACATTAACCCATAACTTTTTGTTTACACAACCAACAGATAAGCTATGCAAACCAAGCACCCATACTGCTGTATGTCGCACCTTCATCCTGTGGCCCAAAACACAAAGCTAATAGTATAATACATTCCCTTGCACTGCCAACCCAAAACAAAAGGAAACACCCAGGACCCCTCGAATGGGGTAGCTCTACACACAGACCTAAGACTCAAAATGGAGCTCGACGTCATTGAGCAACCCTCTGCCTCAAGCGTCCCTCTTACCTAGAATGATGGTAAAACAAGAGTGAGTCACAAAACTTAGCAAGTATAACGAGAAACAAGGGTAGTATAACTGAAGATATAACTCCAAACCACCCACACGCTATGTGCAAAACAAGCTACAACCCGCACCCCCCATGCCCAAGACATACACATGCACAACATGAATCCCAAGTCATGTACAAAATTGCATAAATAGACATGCACATAATGGTCCTTGGGGCCCACATAGAAGACATCGACACCCAAGTCCCCAACAAACCTGCCGCTGCCATGAACTAGAAAGCATGAAACCACGAGCCAAATATAACCTCAAGTCAGTACTCCTACCTGAAATGAAATGATACTTTCGTGTGTAATGTCAACCTCAAGTCGATACTCTCGCCTGAAATAATACGGTCCTCCTGCCCATGATAGTAGGCTCAGATCGGTACTCCCATTCGAAAGATGTACATTGAAAATTAGAATCACCGTGTACATATAACCATGTAATGCAACACATAAGATAAGACCCCCATAAACTAAGCATCAGGCCATCCTACACCCATATAGGAATTCACACATGCAAAATGCTCTAAATGCAATGCTCACCTGATATGCCCAAGTTAGCTCTTAGACCAATCGGCTTATGCCAATGCTCACACATTTCCACCAAAGCATGTCCCCCAGTGAATGCAACCCAATCCCCATGTATCACAACAATACCATGATATGCACAATATCAAGATAGGTGACTGGTAGTACTGGCTTTCTTGGCCCATTTATAGTTTATCGTAACAACTGATAATTGGAGCCCATACATCCAGCTATCAACTGCCACGACCCAATGATCAACAGTCAGTAGCTTTGTACTCCGCACCCTTAGCTAACATAACATATCCCTAGCTCTTCGATTACAACAACTCACACCAAAGGGTACTCACAACCACAACTGAATCGCTAAGAACTTAGTCCCAACTGAGTTCGGCATCATTCCCAAAGAAGTAGGAACGATACAAAGCCTCGTAGTAGTTAGCAAGAAATATTACAAAGGGATTTTTTCTCAACTTAAACCACCGTCAAACCTTGCCAACGACTCACAAGTATAACATTCGACATCGAATTGGGGTAAGGAAGAAAATAAAATATGTAAAACGACAAGGATTCTCACAAGGATCGAAAAGCAAGTAAAGAGGGTATGTAACTTCCCTTTAAATGACTGATTATTGCCTTTACATTTTCACTGTGAAGTAAAATGTTTTATAGTGATTAATAAAATTATGACTTAACTTGATTAAATTTAACCGCATAAACTACATACTTTAACCGTATAAAATTCATAACTTAGGCATACAATGCTTCTATAAATTTTCCCCACTTACCGGGTTATTTTAAACACACAATAATCCCCAAAATTTCTTATTTTTCTCCCATTTCTTCCCTTTTCCCGAGCTGCTCGTGCTTCCTCTTTTTTCTCCTTGCTTCCAGCTCTCGAAATGGCCTTAAAATAACCAAACTTGGTTTAAAAATGAAGCAAAATGGAGGCTGTTGGTTGCTTGTTGGCTAAGGCAAATAGGTGGTCCAGGAGCCGCCACGCGGTGCGGTTGTCGCGCGTTTCCCATTTCACAGCCAAAACAACGTCATTTGGGGCACCCAAGGTTGAGTGAAATTTAGCCAAAATCCTCGCACGCGCTTGCAATCCCTCAGCCTCGAACCTACGTCACCTGCTTAGCCGTACTCGTGCGCGCTTGCATGCGCTGCACTCACCTCCAATGTAAGCACCCTCGCCCGGATATCCCAACCACCTCGTCTATCCGAACGAAAGCACTTACATAAGGGAAGAGAAATAGACATAAGAAAAAAATAGCCTGGCATGCATATATACGAAAAATACAACAGCGGAAGCAAAACAATATACATGCACCCCCACAAGTACCCTGCTGGAATAACGGTCAATGAGTATATAAAAATATACAGACACTTGTGCCAACAAATAAAAGATACAAGGAACAATCGAGCATAGTAAAAAATGAGAGTCAAAACTCCTAACAAAACATCATAGAAGATGGGGGCAGCTAACTGTACACCCTACCGACACGGCCGATTGCTAGATGGCGCGGCCCTCGCCCTCGACTTTTGCTTTACCCTTACCTGGAATGATGGAAAGCAAGGTGAGTTGCAAGACTCAGCAAGTTTATATGAAAAAGAAGGCTGTAAATGAAACAGAAGAGGAGATCACTCCAAATATAAACCCACATGTACACACGAGCCATGTGACGCAACAACGCAACAGTGTCGCATAATAAAAGCACATACTGGTCCTTGGAGCCCACATAAGACACCTGGCACCCAAGTCCCATACCAACCTGCCGCTGCCCTGAAAGGCAACATAGATTCCCAACAAACTTGTGCGCACTGTCTCGGGTCGGTACTCCCGTCACCCGTCCATGTCGGTACTCCCAACACCTGAGCCATAGGCTCCCTCGGAACGGTACTCCCGTCCGAGAACTAAATACTACCAGTAACCATGCAATGCATATAAAATGCAATGGCGTAATGAGTATCAACGTGATACAAGGTGCTTATACATCCAGGCATCAGGCCATGCTCCGCCTATATAGTAAATCACACGCGATGCATATGCCCGTGCTGGATGCATCATAACCAAACTAGGATGTCCGTGACCAAGTATAACCAAATCATGATAATCCCAACATGCAGCCCGTACCTATGTGCATACCAAACCATGCAATAAGGATAAAATGATACCAGATCATGCTATAATCACGTAACGGCAGAGCCAGTCAACAGTGCTTGGCACCGGTCAATGGTCAGTGGATAGGAGAGACCAACTGACGGCCTAAGATAGACCGTACAACAGTCACTCCATCACCGAACAGCCGATCATTGCCCCCACTGCCCAACCGCTCTAGCTTATAAACAACCCAAAAGCCATAATAATACCCGAACAGCTAAGAACCTAGCCCCGGGTGAGTACATCATCATTCCCACAGTCTTGGGGGTGGCACAAACCCCCGTAGGCAACCAACGAATAAACCCTCGAAAACAGGTTAATAAATTAAATTATTAAAACACACTATTTAAAATTCCATAATTATTAACAGTCGAAACCAATGAAGGGAGGTCAAATAAATTGACAACGAAAGAATCGACAATGAGAGCATAAAGAACTTGCCTTTCTGAAGATAGCCTTAGGCTCATTTTGATCAAATGCGGTCAAATTATATAAACTGCAATATACATATAAACATTAGCGTCCAGCACATGCCGAGTGTTCATATAATAGGAGTATATTTATATATTTATATATTTATATATATATCAATCCAATCTCTCCCTTAGTGAACACACCCAGAACACACCTATTATTTATCTTAAACCTTCCCCAGTGAACACACACTCACGCACATAGCAACTCACAGCGATACTCCCTCACACACCCTGTGGACTCACGGCCAAAGGCCATTTTTTTCACAACTCACTATCCAAACTCAAACACTCACTGTGAGTGCACATATATACACTTACGCATGGATACACACACCCAGCAACCTCTCGGCCAAGGGCCTTCTCCTATGACATCAAACCTTGAATAACTCACAATGAACTCCTCGGCTCACGGTCTCGCTCCTGCTCGCTGCACACACCCGTATAATTATATATATATATCGGCTCCCACGGACACACATATGCAATACAACTAGCTCCCCTGTTGCACAGCCCACCTGCTACGATACATATATATATCCGCTTCACAGAAAATATAACAACAAGAGGGAGGATGAGAGCTTGCACACTAGAGGAACATGAGAGGAGCAACCGAACAGAAAAACAGTCAGCTCCCTCTCGGCCAAATAGAGACTCTGCAACACATCGCTGCATATATGTATATATATAAACGTTGTATAATCAGTCTTGAATAACAAACCCACTGCACCCATTTAATCCGGCCATTACCGAGAATAACTAAAGATGGAGAAGCAATCGAAGAAAGAGAGGAGAAGAGCTTGCCTAGAAATTACTTATTCTTCTTCCTCTTCTCTGTTTCTTCTTCTTCTTCCTCACTGTTCTTCCTCTTCTTCTCTTGGCCGAACACACTGCTTTCTCTCTCTCTCTCTCTCTCAATCTCCAATTCAATACTTCACCACATTTTCTTATGAACCTCCACTAATCCACCGCCTTAGTTACGTAGTGGCTTAGGAATTGAGGCTAATGGAAGCTTTATGATGGTTCTCAGCAGCCGTGGCAGTGTATGGCTTAACATATAAATAATAACAAAAGTAATATTAATAATATTCTCAATGGTAATAAACATAAAGTGAGAATAGTAACAATAATAATACTAACTATAATAACAATATTAATATTAAAATTATTAATAAAATTAATAATAATCGTAATAAATAAATTTGGGTCATTACATTCAACCTATATGCGCCTCTAATTAAATTTAAGGTGGCCCTCGACCCCTTTTTTGGAAATCGCACCTCAGCTCCAAAACTTTCAAAATTCACACACACCCCTACTTAATAATTACACTAAGACCCTGAAGCTTCTGAAAATCCAACTCACACCTAAATTATTAATTTCATAAATAGTCCAAAAATAAAATAAAATAATTAATTGTCCTAATTTGCCATTTTCTCAAATCAACATGAATTATTATTTTTCCTTAAATCTCTAAATATTCCATAATAACCTCAAATATAGAAATTATTAATTATTAATTATCTCCAAAATTTTAGGATATTACAAGTGTGCTGGCTGGAATCTCAATTGTTGGTGACTTGTTTGGTTGATCTTTGATTGTAAGTTTGTTATTTTTACTCACTTGTTGTGTGAGAGAATTGTATTTGCTAGTAGTGTGCTAGTGATTCTTATTTAGACAAATGATTGTAAGTTGGTTCTATCCCTAATTAAAAGGTAGTGTTGATTCTTTCTAGTGGAACCTCAAACTTAGTCTTAAGATAGAGGATTAGACTCTTTAACGAGCTAAACCTCTATAAAATTCTCATGTTTTTTGTAATTGTTTGATTTACATTTTCATATACTTGCTCGATCACATTTTTTTAAGATCACAAAAATTAAGAGTTTTCTACAAGAGTTAAAATTATAAATTTTCAAAAAAACCTAATTTACCCCCCCCCCCCTTGAGTTTTTTTTTTTTTTGGCAACACAAGGCATCATGGAACTCAATGCGCATAAATAAAGTGAGAAATGAAAATCCTACTTCACCAAAAGCAAATGTGGTTGAAGAAGATGGCGTCACTGTTGTGGTCATTTCTCAAGAAAATATTGTGGCCAATGTGAAAAAATGCACATATATCCAAACAAAAATGTATTTTTCTCTTACATTTTAGTAGAAGGAGAAAAAACAGTTTATCTTAGTGATTCAAGAATTACACCAATTCTTGAAAAATGGAAAATTCTTCTCATACTCATGTCCGACAAGACTTTAACACTTATCGATGTACTCTGTGTTCCTAATATTAGAGGTAACTTGGTTTTTGTATTTTTGTTGAACAAGATTAGGGTTAAAGTGTCATTATAATTTGACAAGATTGTCATAACAAAAAATAATACTTTTGTTAGCAAGGGCTTTTGTATTTAGGGTCTTTTTGTGCTTAATGTTTTTAAATTAATTAATGAGAATGCAACTTCTTTGTTTAAACATGCTTGATTCTATTGATATGTGGCATGTTAGATTAGGTTGTGTTAGTGTTTCATATATTAAGAAAATGCAATCACTTGGATTTTTTACTAGAATAAATAATGCATGCTCTTGAATAAAGATAAGATATGTACTAAAACTAAACTAACTAAAAAAACCTATATACTTATAATCGAAGAGAATCTAATTTCTTGAGTTTAATCCATATTGATATAGGGGATTTAAAGTAAACTATAACTAGAGGAAGCAAGAAATATTATATTACATTTATAGATGATTGTTCTATATATATATAAGTGTATTTAATAAAAAATAAATATGAGGCCTTTAATATGTTTCATTTATGAAAAAAAGAAGTAGAAAATCAATTGAATAAATAGATAAAAACAATTAGATCAAATAGAAAAGGTGAGTATATTTTATTTAATAACCTTTGTGATAAAGAATAAATAATTCATGACGAGATTACTCTTCCTTACTCTCCTAAATCAAATGGCATAGCATAAAAAAAAATAAGACTTTAAAAGAAATGATGAATTCCATGTTTATAAATTCTAATGCACCTAATAATTTTTGGGATAAATCAATTTTATTTGCTTGTTATTTACAAAATAGAATTTCTTATAAGAAACTAATAAGATACCTTATGATTTATGGAAATATTATACCTCTAACTTGAAATATTAGAAAGTGTCACTATAAAAAAAAAAAAATCATTTTTAGAGATGGAATTTAAGGAGAAATTTATTTTTGTTTGTATTAGAGATGGATTTAGAGACAGAATTAACAGAGACAAATTTTGAGATGGATGATGAAATTTCTTTTAAAGATAGATTTAGAGAGGAGTTTTTTTGTCTCTAAATCGAAGACGAAATTATTGACAGAAAAATTCTATCTCTAAAAGTTTTTCCTATCAGATATGGAATCAGAGACATAATTTTTTTAAAATCAATTCCATCTCTGCAGATTTTTTTTGGAACTAGAGATGAAATTTTTTCCTTCTCTAAAGTTTTTTCATTAGAGATGGAATCAGAGAAGAAAATTTTTGTCTTTGGACCTATTGCCCAAAAAATACCCAATAAGGGGTGAATTAAGTTTTTTAAAAATTAATAATTTTAGCTTTCTTGAAAATTCTTAAATTTGTGATCTTAATATGTGACGATTAAAGTATGATTGATAATAATAAAATCACACAACCACAAAGTAAAGAGCCTAATCCTCTTTCTTAAGGCTTAGGTTGAGGCTCTTGAAATTTAGTTTGAGGTTCTTCTAGGGAGAATTAATAGTAGTTTTTAATTAGAACTAGAACCAATATACAATTAATTGTCTAAGCAAGAACCACTAACACACTGCTAGCAAATACAATCCCTCATACAACAAGTGAGTAAAAATAACAAACTTACAATCAGAAACAATTACAAATCAGTCACCAATGGTTGAGAATTCCACCAGACAACACACTTCCAGTACTTTAAACATTCTCACTCTTGTTTGAATGCTGTATCAAGTTTGTTTTATCTTGCACCTCCATACTTACCCTATATATATACATATTCCAAACAAACTAGCAATTAGAGAAATGGTTAATATGAAGTTTGAAATTCAAAAATTATTTTAGGCTTTTTCAAATAATAAGGAACAAAACAAAAAAACATATCTAAAACCAACTCATCTTTAATTCAAAATAAATTTACTTTTTGAATGAGTACGAAATATATTTATCAAGATATAAAAAATCAAATATAATCTTTTAAGACATGAATGATTAAAATAAGGAAACATATCTAAAAGTAATTCACCTTTAAGTCAAAATAAATTTACCTTTTACATGAGTAAAAAAATGTATTTATCAAGATATGAAAATTCAAATATAAGTTTTTGAGACAAAATAAGAAAACATGTCTAAAAATAATTCACCTATAATTCAAAATAAATTTACTTTTTGCATGAGTAAGAAATACATTTATCAAGATATAAAAATTCAAATATAAATTTTTGAAATATAAATTATCAAAACAAGGAAACATGTCTAAAGACAACCCACATTTAACTCAAAATAAATTTACTTTTTGTACCTATTTTTAATTCAAAATAAATTTACTTTTTACATGAATAAAAAATACATTTATATCATAAAAATATTTTTATTATCATCAAAATCTTATTTACTTATATATTACCCTTAAGCTTAACAAGGTCCAAAGACAAAATAAATAAATAAAAATAAATTTGAATAGAAGATTCAACGACATTGGCCTAAGATCGGAGAAGAGCCCTACCTGAATTTTGCATCCCATTCGGAGTCGATGAAGGAATAACCTTCCCATCCCCGACATCCCCCGTAACCGTATCATTAGGATGACTCCTATTCAAGTTTTCATTATGATGACTGTAAGACCTACCTGATTTATTTGCTAGTTGATATATATCCTCTGATTAAACCCTGCGAGACACCATTTGAATTGCCATGATTATTTCTGCTAACCACATCCAAAATTCCACTGCCCAAGTGCATGTTGCCCAAGTTCATCCTGCCCAAATTCAGCCAACTTTGCCTGAATTTTTCATTAAGTAAAGAGGCATTGAGCGCTTCATCCTTAATTTGCAAGTCTTTTCTTTGCCAACTAGCCAAGTACTGAAGACGAGCAACTGCCCAACGCTCTCTCGAGTCGAGTAACAAAATAAGAGTAACTCTCGTTGACAAGCAGATTTGTAAACGCCATGTTTCCTCTTTGCCTCATTTGGAATCGGAAGAGATGGAGCAACTTCTACCCTCTTGAGTCTTGGTTTCTGCTTATGGTTCCCTGCCCTATCAGAGCTGTCGATGGCGATAGTGGTTGCATTTGTGGATGGTTTCTTATCGGAGTCGTCGAAGGCAATCGTGGATGAGCATGCAACTGGTCTATCCCCGCTGTTATCGACGACATTCTTAGAAGCACTATCAACGTCCTCAAAAGTGGAGAAAAATGACCCATGCTCAACGTTATCGATGAGCATGGGTCATTTAACGTCTCTTGTCCCCCTTTGGAGCATATATTGTAGCGGGTCCCACTGACCAATCCACTACATTTTCCAATTCATTTAAAGTAGTAAAACAATTTTGGGTTCTAAAACACAAGGAAGGTTAATGCTAACGTTTGCATAAAACACATAATATTACTAAGAAAGTGAATGTAAAGAAGACAATATATGTATATTAAAAGATACTCATATAGTGAATTTAAAAAATTCTTAATAAGAAGTGAAGGTAGTGGATGTAAATAAGTTATCGAACCACTATAAAATTTGATATAATCTCTGATTTTATTTTTTATTTATTTTTTAATTTTTGTCATATTTGAATTTGTAAAATTTTTAAAATTTTAATTCATACCATGTAACGACCGGATTATTTGTGAATTAATGTGAATTTGGGTGTAAGAAATTAATTGGAGAAAAAATAAAATTGATCAAGTGAGTTTTGATAATTATTCGAAATTATTGAGGTCGTTATGAATATTTGGTGATTTAAGAAAAAATAATAGTTTATATTATTATGAGGAAATAGGTAATTAATTATTTTGTTTGAAAATATTTATGAAAATAAGGAAAGATTAAAATAATTGATTTGGGTTAAATTCTGAAAGTTATTAGGGTTAAAACGAAATTTTGGAAACTGAAAATGCCTTAAAAATAAATTCCTTGCGATGAGGAGCAAGGAAGGTTGTAGGCAAGATGGTTGGGGGTGCCAAAGAGGAGGGAGAGGTTGAGGGATCACACCCGCGACCAAGGGGGGGAATTTAGAGAGTGATTAGGGAATTTTTGGTGGTGTGGACTTCGGTTGAGTCACAATGACCCTGATTCGTAGCAAGAATTAAGGAAAATAATTAAGGCAAGTTCCTATTCTTTAAATTCCTAATTTTGCAAGTTCTTCTTCCTTTTTGTTTCACTTAAGAGGCAAGATCTCAGTCTTTTTATTAATAAGCAAATTCTTATTTCTATCTTGCAAGTTATTTTCCTATTTTGCAAGTTCAATTCCTCCTTATGCAAGTTCCATACTCTTATATATTCTTGTTATTGCAAGTTTAAACTTCTATTTTAGTAAGTCATTTTGCAAGTTACTCTCTTTTTCTGGTAAATTATTTTATGATTCTCAATTATGCCTCTTAATCTCAAATAGGGCTTTGATTCACCCTATCTTTCTTTGGGAATGATGCTTTATTATGGACATGCAATGGTTTGATGTTGTCTTGCATGAATATTGCCCTATTGTGCATATTGCTTCGGTAACCGCATGTCAATTATGTATGAGAAGTTATTACAAATATGCACGTTATAATGATGCATGAAGTATGTGCATGAAAATGATTTTTAAAAATATGTAAAGGTCTCATGATGCGCGAAGCAAACAAGTCCATAGGATATATCTGCAGAGAAAACTTCGACTCAAAATTTCGGTCCCAGGTTTATGATATGGACTTCGGTCCCAAGGTTTCAGACTTCGTTCTCATGATTTTGGACTTTGGTCCCATAATTATGGTTTTAAAAAGATTGCATATGAGCATAGATGCTTGTTTCATCATTATTATCATGTGAAAGTACTTTAAATAGCATTCATGACTCTTTTGTCTCTCGATACCCATGACTCTTATGCTCGTTTTCTTTCAGTTATACTTGTTGGGTCTTGTGGGTCATGTTTGCTTACATCATTCCAGGTAAGAGTAAGACTAAAGTAGAGGGCAAGTCAAGTGAATCAGGATCTATGGGGTAACAGTGTGTACAGAGCCGTCTCAATCAAAAGGTCATTTGGGGGTATTGTGTGATGTGTAATAACTAAGTTGTGCTTGTTCATATTTTAAGTTGTACCCCTGAGGGGATATGACAGATTTATGGACTCTATTGTGGTATGTAATATTGAGTTACGTTTGTTTATGTGGGCATGTGGACACTATTGTGTTTGTCTATGTGAAAGAATATATGAGTGTGGCTTCCGTTGTCACTAAAAAGAAGTTGTATGTGATGTTTCTAATTGGTTTGGCATGTATATCATTTTTTTGTAGGTCCCTGGTTTAGGGGCGCCTACATACCCTCCCCCAACTTCTAAAAATAAATTATTGAAATTAAATTTCCAAGTTATTTTCTTTATTTTGAAATCATTTTTCTATTTTTTGTCATACAAATACCAAAAACATTTTTTTTAAGCTTGAAACAAGCAATGCCTTAGTGGAACCCACCATTTTAAAAAACAAATGGAAAAATGTTTGGGATTGGGATTTAGTAAATTTTAATATTTAATAATAGCATTTAACATTTAACATTAATTTACACCAGCCACATCATTTGACTTTTGAAATTTAATGGATTTAATAATTATTTAAACATGGTAAAATAATTTTATATTTAATATGGGTAATTAAGGGCTATTTAATATTGCATCTAATAAATACTTTAAATTTTTAGTTTTTAATTTTAATTTTCCTATGGAAAAGCCTTATTTAATATTGTTTTGGGTTATTTGGTATTATCTTTATTGAATGTTTTCATTTAAAAAATAAAGTGTTGATTGACAGTTTTCATTTATTAATTTAGTTATATATAAATATAATTTTTTTTTTCTTTTGCCCCTCCTTCTTCCTTGAACTAGCTGGAAAAAAGTTATTTAACACTGTTTCAAGTTATTATTTTTTTCATTGAGTTGATTTTATTAAAGAATTAGCATGCAATTTGATAGTTTGGTTAATTAATTTATCTTTATTTTTCCTTGTTCCCTCCCTCCCTCCCCATTGAACAATTGAATTAGTGGGTACACAGATTGCCTTGAGACATAGCTTAGACGAAAAAGAATGAGTCGTTATATGTTGGTGTCATTTTGGTGGGTCGTGAGTTTAAATCTTATCTTTTTCAAGGTATATTTTGTAATTTATCTCTCGTACGGAATAAAAAATATGAACATATGAGACCGCATAAGGACGATCACTCTAAAAAAGAATATAGATTAATGGAAGAAATAAAAATTAAATAATTTATTAAAAACATAAAACATAATAGTCAAATGAAGGTGGGTTTGTACCTAATCTTTCATAATAGACAACTTCTTTTACGTTGGCAACATTTCTATCCATACTTTATGGGGAATTATAGCAGCATAGGAGCGTCATTGGATGGGGGACCTTTGGGTGTTTCCACTTATGGTTACACTAGACTAGACTACCCCCTTCATTCTAATCAATCATGTTTTTCTTTTATTTGGAAGAATGAAAATATCGAATTCTGATTAAATTATGAATAATTTAAATTTTTTTTGAAAAATTAAATATTAAGATTAATGTTACCAAAGTAAAAAAATAATAATAAGTTTTTTATCCATTTTTGTTGCGTCTAATCTCTCTCAATTCTCAGAAAGCAAGAAAAGAAAAAGAACAGAATTTTAAATACTCTCAACCTTTCCAGTAATCTTGCCATTTTATATCTATTTTCATTTTAACTTTCTTTTGCTTTACTTTTTATTAATATTACTTTGTAATAATGGTTAAATTGTAATTAAGTGTACAAGATAAGAAAAGGGTAACGAGTGGCTTGCCGCGAAAGGAAGACTAAAAGAGAGGTCATCTTGTCATGTGGGATGCAGCTTCTGGGCGTCGATTTTCGTAGAAATGGGCCAACAATCCAAACACGCGTCATCTTCTGCCATCCATCCCCGGGCTCCCTCCTCTACTCAGTTTGGACCTGTAATACATGTTTTGTTGCTCCGATTGGCTGGACTTGTTCCTGTAAGACAGGCGTTGCTTAATAATTCGTCTCTCGGTCTGCTCCATATCAACTTGACTAAATACATTAATTAATTATTTAATGGAAAACTACCGGACAGTCAGTGGTGCTACTGGATATAGGGATATAGTGGATACACGTCTCCCTCATCCATCCTTAGCCACCGCAGCAACAGGAATCCTTCCAATATTTTCCATCTGCCCATCTATCTGTCTATCGATCCGCTTCTTCTCTTCTCTATTTTGTCTTTTTGTCTCATATAATTCAAACAGCACCCATCTCCTCTCCTGCATACGTGCACTACAATTACTGGTCAGCAACAACAGACAATATAATAAAGCTATAGCCATTTTGCCATGCATAATATAACGATGCCACATGTATGCATGCTTGTTGATTAGCTACTTTCATCTTCAAAGGTTTCAAGACTTTCCTAAGAATATTCCATTATATGATTTTATACCAAATTTAATTCTTCTAAATGGGTGTTATTTTTTTTCTTATAAAAAAATTGCACTACCGTGTTAAACAACTAATCAAAGTTCAAATTTGATAAATATCACTATTAATTAAAGTGATAGTCTTATAAACCTAAAGTGTCATGAGATAAAGTCCCATAACTCTTAATTGTTCCTCTGCCAAGTTTCAAGTATTGGGATAATCTTAGTTATTAAAAAAAATTCAAATATGATATCAATAAGTCACCTACAAATATATATGTGTTTCAAGGTAAAAAGGATACTGAATTGATACAGGTTGGAACAGGGATGGATTCAGAAATTTATGTAAGGGATGCTGAATTTTTATTTTTTGAGATGGACTATAATTGTTTTATTAATTTATTATTAAAAATTATTTTTTTATAAAAAATAATTTAATTATGGGCTGCGCCCTGTTGGAATTATGGAAGCCTTACAAAAATTATGATACAAAATTGATATTTTCATAATTGTGATAAATTCTTTCTTTTTAATATGTTTGTCGGTGATGAATTATCACATTACTTTGTATGAAAATTTTTGGGAAAAGAACTTTGGTAGAAAATTCTTCAAGCAGGCCATTGCATATTCCCATGAACAACCCGCCCTCCTCTCACTCCTATGCCTATATATAGCCACCCACTTCCACCATCCCAACCACACCAAACTTATCAGTACTAAAAAAGAAAAAGAAAATGAGGTTGTTGTGGGCACTAGCTTTGTGCTGCGTTATCTCCCTGGTGGGAGAGTCGGCGGCCCAAGACGACATTGGTTCTCTTATCAGCAAAGGCCTCTTCGAGAAGATGTTGAAGCATCGCAATGATGGCAACTGCCAGGGCAAAGGGTTCTACACTTACGAGGCTTTCATTGCTGCCGCCAAGTCCTTCGCACCTTTCGGAACTACCGGAGATGTCAACACCCGCAAAAGAGAGATCGCCGCTTTTCTTGCTCAGACTTCTCACGAAACTACCGGTACGTTCTTCTTTTTTGCTCTTATGTTTTTAATTAGATTAAATAATAACAGGTTCGGAAAATTTAATGTTTCTTATTTATACTGAAATAATTAATTATTGACATGAATGGATCATATACACACATATATATATAGGTGGGTGGGCGTCTGCACCAGATGGCCCATATGCTTGGGGGTACTGTTTTCTTAGAGAACAAGGCAATTCTGACTACTGTGTCCAAAATCGACAGTGGCCTTGTGCTCCTGGCAAGAAGTACTTTGGACGAGGCCCTATCCAAATCTCATAGTGAGTAACTCTCTCTCTCTCTCTCTCTCTCTCTCTCATTTTGTGAATTAATCATGATAAGCTGAATTCTCGTGATGCATCATGAACTTGGCAGCAACTACAATTATGGTCCAGCCGGGAAGGCCATAGGGTCGGACTTGTTGCATAATCCAGACCTCGTTGCAACCGACGCAACCATATCCTTCAAGACAGCCTTCTGGTTCTGGATGACTCCACAGTCACCGAAGCCTTCGTGCCATGACGTCATTACCGGCAAATGGGCGTCCTCTCCGGCGGATACAGCAGCCGGAAGGGTGCCTGGCTATGGGATGACCACCAACATCATCAACGGCGGAATCGAATGCGGCAAAGGCGCTAATGCGCAGGCTGACAACCGGATTGGATTCTACAAGAGATACTGTAACATTTTGGGCGTGAGCTATGGCAACAATCTCGACTGCAACAACCAGAAGCCTTTTGCTTAGGCTTAATTAGCCCCCTCAGTTGCTGCTGATACCGCTTTGCTGGGCCAATGATTAAATAAAAATGGCTTCCGACGCCATGTTAATTACTACTTAACAAGCGTATCAATAAGTGACTGTGATTCTTCATATCACAGGAATCTAGTGTGTACGCGATGTACTTGCATGCATCATATATGAATAAAAATATTCAGTATTTGCGGCATATTCATGAATTGTGAATTCGTGGGCTTTTTTCTTTTATCCCGTTTCCTTTAAAGCTAAAATTAGCATTTTTTAAAGAAAAATTAATATTCCTATATAGATTTTCTGTACAACTAAACAATTCAAACGAACGGAATAACCAAAAGAGATAGAGCTAAGCCACTTTGATGGTGTTTTCCTTAATAATAAAACATAAATAAGCTTCATTATTTTTATCAATAATATTTTATAAAAATTCTTCTTCTTCTTCTTCTTATTATTATTATTATTTCTTCCGCTAATAGTAGTACTTGCTGACATTTTAATTGTCAGCCGGGCCAGTAGGGATCCATTGGGATGCTCAAAAAGCTACTGTAGTTATCTATCTATTGGGCCTTCCATACTGGTTTGGGTTTCGGCATGAGCAAGCAAGCAGACGAAGAGAGAAATGGGGAAAGCTGGAATTCATCTGTGTTGGTTTTTGATTTTTTATATTTTCTTTTTAGTTAAATTTAGTGAAATTTTATTTAATTTTAAAATTTAATTATTAACATTTTTCAAGCAAAAAAATATAAATTATAAATATCTGTAAAGATATCTCAAAAATTTTTTGTCTACGCCGGATGGTTATTTATTTTTTAATTATTTTATTGTAAATTAAGAAAAGTATATAAGATATGCCGAAGCAATTGGGCTGCCTGAATTGATGGGTCCCAGATATGCCAAGGAAATGAAATTGATCCCACAATTTCTTTTCTTGTTGTAAATTAAGAAAAGTAAAAGGCAAATCGATTTTTTCGACGTCTATTTCTTAGAAATGTGCCCACAATTCTAACACTATTAATATACAATAAATTAATTACATTTATATACTAATCCATCTCCCAATTTTCCAAATTACATTTAAACTCAAAAAATTTCACAAACTTCCAATCACTTTCTTATTCAAATACACAATAAATTATAATTTCTCATATGAAAGTCTCCAAACCCAACCAATAAGTCATAAATAACTCATATCTAATACATAAATTAATTTGTTTCCAAAATACCGAGGTATTACACAACTCCCTTCCCATTTTTTTTTTTTTGGTTGATTCAAACGAAGCATCTACCATGTCCTTCATAGGTAGCATTTATTAAAATGAGCAAGATAACCTTATATCAAGATGATGTTGAAATGATTGTCCCGTGAGGTTGCCGCAGTGGTTAGCAAGAAGTGGTGGGTGGCCTAAATTACAACCAAAAAGGGTTAATATTCCTTTGACACTACACTCACTGTTAGTTAGCTAAAAACTTTCAACATAGGCCACTTATGAGCCATCAACCCGGCCATAGAAACAGACACATTCCTACTCAAGGCATCAACCACTATATTGGCACACCTCGGGTGATATTAAATGGTGCAGTCGTAGTTCTTAAGAAACTCCATCTACTATCGCTGCCTATGGTTTAGCTTCTTTTGCGAGAACACGTATTTCAAACTCTTGTGGTCTGTGAACACTTCAAAGGTTTCACCATACAAGTAGTGTCTCCATAACTTTAGAACATATATCACGATCGCCAATTCCAGATCATGGGTTGGGTAGTTTAGCTTGTGCCTTTTTAACTGTTGTGACCCATACACGATCACTCGACCATGTTGCATTAACACGCAACCCAGGCCTATCTTCGAGGTATCCGTATACACAATGAATCCTCCAGGCCCACTTGGCATAGCTAAGACTAGAGTCAAAGTCAGTCTAGCTTTAAGCTTTTGAAAACTTTTCTTGCATCTGGTCATCCATTCATAGTTGACTCATTTCTACAAAAGTTTTATTAGGGGTGCGGCTAACTTTGAAAATCCCTCCATGAAGCTTTGATAGTAGCTCGCCAACCCTAGAAAACTTCGTATCTTAAATATATTGGTTGGCTGCTTCCATCCTTGAACAACTTCGATCTTAGTTGGATCCACTGAGATTCCTTCGCCCGATATCACATGACCCAATAATGCAACTTGGAACAGCCAAAATTCGCACTTTGAGAACTTGGCATACAATTGATGTTTCCTAAGAGTTCCTAACACTATCCTCAAGTGCTCTTCATGCTCACTTTCATTTAAGGAATACATTAATATATTGTTTATAAACACAATTACAAACCGATCTAAGCAGGGTCTGAACACCATATTCATAAGATCCATAAATGTTGCTGGAGTGTTCGTCAATCCGAACGACATTACAAAATACTCAAAATGGCCATACCTTGACCGAAATGTTATCTTTGGAATATCACTTGACTTAATTCTCAACTAATAATATCCGGACTCAAATCAATCTTCGAGAACACCTTTGCTCCCTGTAGTTGATCAAACAACTCATCAATTCTCGAGAGCGGATACTTATTCTTTACTGTGGCCTTGTTTAATTGATGGTAGTCAATGCACATCCTCAAACTACCATCATTATTCTTTACAAAATAGTACTGGCGCGCCCCATGGCAACATATTCGGCCTGATGAACCCCTTATCGATCAGTTCCTGCAGCTGACTCTTCAATTCTTTCATCTTTGCCGGAGCCATCCAGTACGATGGGATTGATATTGGTTGTGTTCCTAGCACCAGCTCAATTGAGAACTCAATCTCTCGAGGTGGAGATAGTCCCAGTAATTCTTCCAGAAACACATCCTCATACTCTTGTACCACTCGTACCCTATTGAATTTTGATACCTTTTTCTTTTTCAAATGAGTATAAGTTATGAATCCATGAGCTTATTGGCTTAACAACTTCACCGCCTTCATTCCTGAAATCATTTCTCCAACCTTAAGGTCACCTTGCCCCTGAAACTTGACCCATCCTCCCTTAGGTTTCTTTATGGTCATTATTTTTCTTTGAAAATCTATATTGGCATCGTACTTGGATAAAAAGTCCATTCCTAGAATGACATCAAAATCTTATACCTCCAATAAAATTAACTTAGCCTGAAACCTACTATTACTCAAACTAATTTTGCATCTTTCTACTATTTTTGAGATTTTCATACTTTTACCCATAGGTGTCAAAATCATCATTGGAAATCCCATAGGTTTGGTTACTCTCAAACTCCTAGCCAATGCATGCGACATAAATGAATGTGTTGACCCAGGGTCTATCAATGTGTGCACAGGGGTTTCCAATATAAAGAGAGTACCTTGGATAATTGCTGGATCTGTCCCCACATCTCCCTTTATTAGGTTAAAGACGTGTCCCTGACGAGTCCCATGAACTTCTCCCACTTTTTTAGCTTGCCCACCTACTTGCCCGACCTTCAGCCTTTTCAAACAATTCCTTACAAAGTGTTCAGGCTATTCACACTGGAAGCACACAATCTTCTCGGGCCTTTCTGTAATACCCAAGAAATTGGGATTATTTGAGAATAAGTGTTTTATTAGAAAAATGAAATTTCGGTAAAGATTGGTATCTAAACAGTTCAACAAAATGACCAAATTGACTGTAAGGAGCACTCTAAAGTCGAGATATCTAAGTAAATCAATACGGCATCAACGAGCATATTAGAGCATGATTTGTGACATCGAAAGAAATTAGATCAGAAACGATTTTCAGTACAACTAAAATACAACTATGATTTAGGTTGAAAAATCGAATTGTCGTAGGTGACTTCTGGGAAGTCAACAGAACCCTAAGAGAGATTTGATTTTTTGTAAGGGTCATCTCTGAGGTGGTTTTAGGATGAAACAATAGTCCAGTGAGGACCTTGGGGAAAAATTAGTCTTTGTTGAGTAAATACCGATTATTAATTTTGATAAATCGAGATTTTGGGTGGCTTGAGGGTAATTAATTTAAAGCCTTGGAGGGTCCAAGTGCAATTATCAGTTCTTCAATTACAATTTATAAATCCCTCAAGTGAATTTAGTGAGGAATTGGAAAGTTAAATGTATATATATATATATATACATGCGTATGAGTGGCTGATAGAAAGAAGGTAGTAATGAGATCGAGGGAGAGAAATGATCGGTGGATGTGGCCGATCGTGGCTGGCCTGAAGCTGCAGTGGCTCACGGCCATTGATGGTTGAAAATGGCAACGATGGAGGCGTCGAAGGTAGTCGCAGCGAACGACAACTAAGGTGGCGCGCAGTGGCGCATAGAGGCAACCAGCGGTGGTCGTGATGATCAGCAGTCGGTAGCGGCCATGCACAGCGACGATCAGCCAAGGCAGCAGCGGCTACGCGCAGGGGAGGACGGCCATGGCTGCTTGCGGTGATTGGCAGATGTTGGCGGTGGCCACAGCGATGGCTGACGGAGGTGATAGGTGGCTGCGGATGCCCGCAAGCTGTCGTGAGCAGATCGAACAGAAGCAGGGATGAGGAAGAAGAAGAAGAAGAAAAGAAAGAAGAAAAAAAAAATAGCAAGAAAATATAGAAAAATCCCAAAAAATGTCTAAAACTTCTAGGAATTAATTTAAGGTTTGAAGGGTATGCCTGAGGTCAGCAAATTATCCAGACATGCATTTCGAGATCATGGCATGCATATCGAAGAAGTCTGAGAGGCTAAGTTAAGGTGAGTAAAATTTCTTAGAAAATTAATAAAGTTATTTTATGAATTGTTATAGGGAAATATTGGAGAAAATGATCAAGCCCAAGCAATCAGCCCATCTGCCAGGCTCAAGTCTCATAACTGATGTCATGGATGATGTCATCCTTCATTTGTCCTTTATGTTTGAGAGTGTTTTGTCTTTATATATCATTGTGTTTTATCATCATGACTCAATTTGTCAAAAATCGCATGATGATGTTTTTCTTTATACTTTTGGTTTATCTTTTATCATCATTAGCCCCATTTTGTCAAAAGAGGCAATGATATTGTCTATTTTTAATTATTAGGTTGTCTTTAAGAGTAGTATTTATATGTGTGATCTTGTAATGTTTTGACATGAACATTTTTATGAAGAAAGTGCAAGAGCATTTTTATGCTAATTCTTATGTAAACAATTGATTTGTTTAGCGGCGAATTCACTTGATTCTTATCACTCTTCCTTTTTCTATCTTAGAGTGTGGCGAATCAAAACTAGTATTTTCTTGTTTGTGACGAACTTTCTTATCAAACAAAGGGTGCTAGTATTTCTTTTGTATTTCGAGCACATCAGTTATATTATGCTAGGATTTTTTTTTCACATACATTCACTAATCATACTAAATTCCTCAACATAAGTATAACATTCCCTAAAACAGAACTAAGGAACGACAAACTTATTCATAAGCAGAAGCAGAATCAGAACCTCATGAAATCTAGTAAATCATTATTGTTGTTACCAAAATATAACAATTGAAATTTGTTTAGAGTGAGGGAAACCATCATCTGAAGCTGTATGAGATATTGACGACCAAAGGTATAGCTGTCAGACAAGCTCTCTCAGAGAGAGGGAACCTCGCGGGGAGATCTGGTCTCTTGAAGAGGAGGCACCTTGTAGAAAAGGCTAATGCCTCTTGGAGAAAAGATACACTACAGAGAGAGATGGCTAGCTCAGTTCTCGGTTCTGATGAGGGCTCTCAGATAAGGTCTAATACACCTCTTAGAGAGGGATAGATCGGCTTTCGAAAAGAGTAAGGACCTCTTTTGAGAAGGAGCTTCAAAAGGCCTCGGAGGGAACACAGTTATCTTGGCCTAGACTTCCGGAAGAGCTACTACACAAGATAAGAGTTAGATGGCTTGTAGGAAGAATCTCCCGCAAAGGCCCTCTGACGATCAAGTCAATAATTAGGGAGTGAAAAAGTCGCAGAAAGAAACATAAGGACTTCAGAAAAAGAAATTTGAGAGAATAGAACTAGGTTACCAGATGTTCCAATCCTGTGAATTGTGATATGTCTTGCCTTTTATAGTCTAAGTCTTGATGATCGATGGAGACACGTGGGCCTTTCAAAGACACTCTTGGAGACCATGCTGTTGGCCTCTCCATGATAATCTCGGAGAGTTATCTCTCCGAAAGGAGGCAATCTCTCGAATATGTCTCTCCGATAGAGTTCATACATATCATTCATGTCATTATAATAGCTGATAATGAAAATAACAAGGCTAACTGAATAGTTGGTCCTAGTCTTGGCTTAGGACCTGTCACAACCTCTACCACGTTCATGCTTCAATCACCCCTTTGCCTTTCTAACTGCTCATCTCACCTGAAACATGGAATATTTTAGGGACAGATGTCCAACATTAGAAGATGAATTTTCTAAAAGAGAGTTAAAATAACATGAATGAATGATGCATGGACTTGTATAAACAGATACCCTAGTGTAACTTGTAACACCCAGAAAGTTCGGGTTGCTTCGAGAATGGTAAATTTGAGAAAAATATGAGTTTCGTGGAAGATTGGCATCTAAAAAGCCTAAAAAATTGACCAAATTGACTGCAGGGTATACTCTTGTGCTTAGATACCTACAAAAAAGGGTACAGAGTCTACGAACATATCTAGGAATGATTTTTAACATCGAAAGAAATTGGATCAGAGACAGTTTTTGGTACAGCTTTGGTTCAGGCTGAAAAACTAAATTATCATAAGGAATTTTCAAGAAGTCAACGTAACCTTTATAGGAGTCAAATCGTGCATAAGGAACAAACCTTAAGTAGTTTCAGGACAAAACGAAAGGGTTTTACGGTCAAAATGTACGTTCGGGCTTAAGTGTAATTTTTTGAAATTGCTTGAGAGATGTCAAAAATATGTTTTTCTGAATTTTTAGGGGTCAAATGAAAATTTTAGAACTTATGGGTCATTATAGAATTTTTGAAAACTCAAGGGGTTGCTCAGAAAAGTGCCAAATGTAATTTCAAAAGTTGAGGGGGGTTGTGTAATTTTTCAAACTTGGGCATAGCCATGGCCGACCAAGCTGCCATTCCCACCTACCATTGTCGATTTCGGAAATGAAAGACTCAAGGGAGTGGGTTGAGGGGCCTCATGGCTGGGCCTAGGCCACCATGGCTAGTCCTTGGTCGAGAATCGGCCACATCGACGGCCGATTGAGTAAAGATTTTCGGTCATTTCTTAGCCAAAAAAAATGAGGATATTGGAGGCCAGATTTTGGGGCTTAAACAAGGGAAATAGGTCAACCTAGGGCATACAAAGGCTTTATAGACCTTAGATTGCATAAAGTTAGTCGTTTGGAGGCTCGATTTCAACTATAAATATATGAGGGTTTGGCCGAGGGTTTTCAAACAATTGGGGCTTCAAATTGCTCATGTTTTTTGGAAAAGTTGAGTGAAATGGGTAAGGGGATTTTTCTCTTGAGATGGTGAGGATCATTTCTTGAAAATTTGGAAAGGTTTTCGTGTAGTTTTGGTGAGGTTTCGAAGCTTGGCTGGAAGTCCTAGGCAGTAGTTTTGGTCGAGACTTTGATCGATTGGTTGGACCTCTTCCAATGTTCATTTCAAGCCAAGTTAGGTACCATTGTGATTGATTAAGGGTGTAGAACAAGGCTAGAGCAAAAACCAGTATTGTTGGTGTACCAGAGCCAGAAAAGACGACCGACGTGTGAGGTGCACAAGCCAGTCTTCACATGCAAACTACTCGCAGGGCGCATGGCCAACAGGTAATTTTTGATTTTTTTTTCCAAAATTTTGATAAAATTATTTTATGATATTTGGTGCAAAAATATTTGAAAAAATGTTTGAGTAGGTATTTAATTTAAATTTTTTCTAAGAGAAAAATAGAAAGAAAATAAAGAAAAAGTGAAGAAATTATATACATAAAAAAATAGGCCTTGATGTTTATTTGAATAAATATGATGGATATGGTGCTTTGTGGCTTGAGAATTGGGCATTTGTGTGACTTTTGAGGTTTAGTACCAAAATCGAAGCAGTGCACATTTTTCGAGAAAATCTGTATTTTGTTTGTAGTGAGTGGTTTTACCCTAAAGGCTTATACGTGATGAGATTTTCTTTACTATGCATGCTATTCCTGAGAATTGCTAAGTATTATGTAATTTATGAGCATGTTATCATATCTGTACATATATTATTGAATCGATAGACGTAATTTCTTCACATGGCATGATATTGTTGGCATATTGATATGTGTGCATAGGATAGGATGTCGCCTTAATAGTGTAGCTATAATTCCCTAAGGGTATTACCGAAACAATGTATAGGAGTAATCCATTACCTGTGTGCAAGACGAGACTACTGCCTAGGGTTTCGTGTCGGGCTGTTTGCCGGGGAAGTTACACTAGAGTATCTGTTTATGTAAGTCCATGCATCATACATTTATGTTATTTTAACCCTTTCTTAGAAGATTCATCTTCTAATGTTGGACATCTGTCCTTGAAATATTCTATGTTCCAGGTGAGACGAGCTGCCAGAAAGGCAAGGGAATGATCGAGGCGTGAGCATGATAGAAGTTGTGATGGGTCCTAGCCAAGGCTAGGACAAGTTATCCAGTTAGATTGGCTTGCTTCATTTTCTGTTATTGTAATGTTATGATGAGCAAACAATATGTATGAACTCGTTTATGTTATGATATTTCAAGAGGTTTCTTAAGGTTTTGATTCTCACTTATGCTTATGTTTAAGTACACCATTCCCCAGTTATGTTTGGGAATGTTAATCTTATTCAGGTATGTTGAGGATTTTAATAGAATTCGTGTATGTAAAAAAAAAAAAAAAAAATCCTAGAAAATTTTAACGCCCTGGAAAGGCGAGGTGTTACATAACTTTCTTGGCAAACCAGCTCGGCATGGAATCTTAGGCAGTCATCCCAGATTGCACACAAGGCAACGAGATACTCCTATACGTTGTTTCGGCAACATCCTCGGGGAATTACAGCTACACTATCACGACTATCGATGCAACAATACATGCACAAATATGATAAAATGCTCATAAATTATATATGACTTAGCAACATTCATGAATGTTATGCATAATATAGGCAATCACATTACATATAAGTTTTTGGGTAAAACCACTCAACTTAACCGATTGATTTGACCTATCCTCAAAATACGCGTTGATCTCGATTGTCACACTCTTGCTTAAACTCGACGCCTTAATGGTCCCTGACCATCACATTTTATTCAAGAATTTCAATATCCCATTTTCTCAAAATTTTCACAATTTTTCTCTCTAATATTTCAAAATAAATATCTCCTTAAATATTTTCCCAAATATTTTTCCACAGATATTTCTAAAATAATTTTAGGAAAATTTCTAAAAAAATTCAAAATTAAATACCTTGCCACGTGTCGCCCATGGATTGAGAGTGAAAGGCTAGTGCGTGTTTCTCACATACCAATCATCTTCAAGCTTTTTCTAGTGGCTTGCGATGCTCTGATAACCTATTTTTTGCACCACTTTGAAGCTTACTTCAAGTCAGTCTTGATGGTACTATCCTTGGCTTGAAAACAACACTAGAGATTCCCAAATTTGGCCAATTTCAGACCAACTTCGGTGACTCACTCGAAAGCTCCGACCAAGCTCGAAACCCACTCAAATGACCTCAAAAGCCTCTCAAATTTTCTAGAAAAACACTAAAAAATGGAAGGATCAAAAGTCCCTTAACCTTATTCCTCAATTCATAGTCAAGCTCTAAAACTATGAATTTCGAGCTTGAGTTATGAAGAAACTCTCGGCTATTCGACCCCTATTTATACCCGAAATCAAGCCAAGACAAGCAATGCTTTGTCAAATCAGAGCCTTTAATGCCCTGATACGACCTTATCTCACTTCAAATCATCGTGATTAGCCTCGAATACGTTTACTCGATTTTTCGGCAACCCTCAGGCATACCCACCATGCTTCCGTCAAATCACGGTCATACCCAGCCATTTCTCGACCCCTACTCACTCCAATCGATTCACCATGCTCTGGGGCCCACTTCTGGCCCCTGAAACGAGCCTCCCAATGATAACAGGAGGCTGGCTGACAGTGGCAATGGTGACCGATGGTGGCCATGGTTGTCTTTAAAAAAAATACGCTTTAACCCCCCTTCAATTCTTTGAATTTCGTTTGGTTCTTTCCATGCACCCCCTTGCGTTTCTCAAATATCCATTATAACCCATAAAATTTCTTCTTTCACATTTTATCCCCCAAGTTTCGTTTTGCCAATTTCAGTCAAGATTTAAAAAAATTACATTTAGGCATGAATCTATGTAAAATCACATTTTGACCGCGAATCCTTTTGTTTCATCCCGAGAGCACTTCAAAGTCTTCTCAGGCTTTCATTGACTTTTCGAAGGTCCCTCACGATAATTCAGTTTCTCAGCCTAAACCATAGTTGTACCAAAAAATGTCTCTGATCTGATTTCTTTCAACGCTAAAAGTCATGTCTCGAAATGCTCGTTAGAGACATTCCTATTTCCTTAGACATATATGCTCCAAGGAATTCCTTACAGTTAATTCAATCACTCTCAACTGAGAGAATTTACACTAATACCCTTAATCTTCTAATAATTCTACTTACAACCCAAGATAATTTACGCTTGAGTCCCTTTATAAAATTTTGGGTATTACAATTATGATGATTGCAAGACCCACCTGATTTATCTGCTAGTTGATATCCTTTGATTAAACCCTACGATACACCATTTGAATTGTCGTGATTATTTCCACTGACCACATCCAAAATTCCACTACCCAAATGCATGTTACCCTAGTTCATCATGCCCATAATTTCACCCACTTTGCCCAAATTTTTCATTAAGTGAAGAGGCATTGGGCACTTCATCCTTAATTTGCACATCTATCATTTGCCAAACCGAGTACTAGAGATGAGCAACGACCCAACACTCCCAAGAGTTGGGTAACAAAATAAGAGTAACTATAATACCCAAAAATTTGAAAATGGATAAAAAATAATTTATCTTGGGGTGAAAATAAAATTTTCAGAAGATTAGGGCTATAATGAAATTTTTGGTACAGTTAGGAGTGACCAAATTGATTACAGGGAATGCCCTGAAATCGAAATGCCTAAGAAAAATGATATGGTATTAACGAGAATTTTGAGACATGATTTATGGCATTAGAAGAAATTAGATCAGAAATAATTTTCAAAATAGCTAAAATACAACTATGATTTAGGCTGAAAAATCGAATTCTCATAAGAGACTTTCAAGAAGTCAATGGAACCCCAAGCAAGTTCATATTTAGTATGTAGAACAACCCTTCAATGGTTTCGGGAAGAAACAAAAAGGTTTACGGTCAAAACGTAGATTCGGGCGGGCCTAAGTGTAATTTCTTAATTTTACTTGAGGGAGGTCGAAATGGCACATTTTCAGAATCTTCAGAGATGCAATGAAAATTATAGAATTTGTAGGCCGTAATGGCACTATTTGGAAGCTCAGGGGCTTCAAGGAAAGGATCAAAAGTGAAAAATAGAAAGAAACTAAGGTAAAAGTGCAATTTTGCAAAAATTGCACAAAGGGAAATTTGCCATGGTCGACCAAGCTTCCACCACCACCTCCCATCACCAAATTCGATGGTGAAAGACTCGAGGAAAATGGCCTAGGATGCTCTTGGGTTGAGCATAGGCCGACATTGGCCACGAGAGTGACCAACCATGAGGGAGGTTGGATTGACCAACCATGAGCATTTGAAGGCTCGAAATTGCATAGAGGTTTTTGGATATGGCCAAGAGAAGGCAAAAATTAAACTCTCAGATTCAAGAGTTTAAGGAAAAATTAAAGGAATCGAATAAGGGAATTTTGTTCCCCATGTCTAGATGATTATTTCTGGAAAATTTGGGCAATTTTCGTTGAGAGACGGGGGAGATATGGAGCTTCGACGAAAAATTGAGTTTTGCCAGAAAAATGATTTGAGCAGTTAAAAATTGGCTCCGATCGAGAAGTTTGAATCTATAATCTTGTAGAGAATAAAGAGAGGAAGGCGTAGGTTCAAACGGGAGGCAAAATAAAGCTCGGACGAAAGAGAAAACTCAAAAAAAGAGAGGTTGTTCGTGATCGCCGGTGTAATACCCAAGAACTTTGGGTTGTTATTTAAAGGAAAAATGAAAATTCGGGGAAAACTAGGTATCTGAAAAGCCCAAAAAATTTACCGAATCAGTCGAAGGGAGAACCCTGAAGCTTAAATGTCTAAGGAAAAAGGAACGCCTTTAACGAGCATATTAAGACAGGATTTTTAAGACCAAAATAATTTTCGGTACAGCAAAAATGCAGTTGCCATTTAGGCTGTAAAAATCGAATCTTTAAAGAAAACTTTCAAGAAGTCAACGGAAGCTTAAAGGGGTTTCGATTTTTCATAAAGAACAACCCTTTAGTGGTTTCAGGAAGAAACGATTAGGGTTAGGGTCAAAACGAAGAAATAGGCCTAAGTGTAATTTTCTGAAATTGCCCGAGGAGGGTCAAAATGTCATTTTTTCAAAAATTTTCAAAAGGGAAATTGAAAGATTTGAACTTGAGAGTCTCAAATGCAATATTAGAAAGTTCAGGGGTTAAGTAAAAAGGGCCAAAAAGGTAAAGGCCAAAAGTTGAAGGGCCAAAATGAAAAAACTCAAAGATGGCAACAATGGGAAACCGACCAGGCCACGAGGGGCACCGAAA
Source organism: Diospyros lotus (assembly GCF_014633365.1). Lineage (NCBI taxonomy): Eukaryota > Viridiplantae > Streptophyta > Magnoliopsida > Ericales > Ebenaceae > Diospyros > Diospyros lotus. The sequence goes on along the minus strand of NC_068343.1, from coordinate 12,115,142 downwards.
TCTTCTGGGGTTGCATGGGCAATGGTCAGGGAGGGCCAAGGGGTGATGATGAGCTGACAATGGCCATCGGAGTGGCCGAAATTTCTAGAAAATCAGCCAAGAAAGCTGGCCAAAAATGGTGAAACCTGCAACTCGCTTTTGCAGGCGAATATCGATGCTTTTAGGTCGATCTAGGGGTGGTGAAGACGCTTAAGGTAATGGGCAAGGCCGCCAAGGACATTTGGAGCTTCAACATCGCCTATAAATAAAGTTCTTTGATGATCAAAAATTTCAAAAATGGGAGGCTCAAATCGAAGGTGTTTTTGAACAAATTAGCCAACCAAAATAAGGGGCTTTTGTTGCCCATAAGGTAAGGATTGTTTCTGTGAATTTTGAAGCATTTTGGTTAAGAAATTGAGGGGTTTTGAGGCTCGCCGGAGGTGGGTGGCGGACCGCCTAGCCGAGAGTTTGGCCAGCCCGTTAAGGGCCTTACGGCGGTCCTTTCGGGCTAAAACCTATGTCATCGTGATTGACTTGGCATAGGCTTCCTGGTGGTGCAAAAATTCCATTTTTCCGGTAAGGCCATGGTAGGAGAAAACGTCCGGCGCGTAGGCCCCACACTCTAGTCTCACACGCCCTACCACACGCCAGGCGTGTGCGGGCTTGGAAATTTTTGTAATTTTTTTAAAAATCTTGGAAAATTATTTTATGATTTTTCATGAAAAAAGATTTGCAAAATAAGTTACGTAGGTATTTATTTTGGAATATTAGTAAGGAAAAATTGAAGAAAATTAGAGAAAAAGACAAGAAAATAGAGGGAAAATAGTGTTTATTGATTATTTGAATAAATATCTTGCCTAGGGTGTTTTTGGACTTGAAGCGAAACATTTGGTGCGAATTTCAAAGTTAGCACGCAAATCGAGGCAATTTGCGCATTTTTCGAGGTATCCCAATAATTGTGAAAGGTGAGGGGTTTTACCCCCATAATCCATATTCAATATGATTACCTTTCTATGCATGATAATTACATATGTTATGATCAATTTCGTCATATTTGTTCATATATTATTGCATGAAAAGTTGTAATACTCACACGGCATGATATTATCATCATATTGAAACTCATGCATGGGGTTGGGATGTCGCCCTAAGAGTGTAGCCGTAATTCTCCGATGGCAACTGATGGAACAACGTTAGGATTATCCTGCAGAGGTTCGGGATTTTGCCTAGGGTTTCGTGCCGAGCTAGTAGGCCAGGGAACACTAAAGGTATCTGCTTATAAATGTCAATGCATCACTCATTCATTCATACTTGTCTAACCCTTACTTAGAAGATTTCATCTTTTAATATTGGACTATGTCCCTGGAATATTCCATATTCCAAGCTAGGCAAGCGACCGGAAAGGCAAGGAGGTAATCGAGATCTGATTGCTACAGAAATTTTGTGGGTCCCATGTAGGGCTAAACCATATGTTTCATTCAACTATATTATTTAGATTTTAAATAAATGTGTTAGGTAAATGATGTTGATGAACCCAGGTTATGTTTTTGAGGTTTCATGCAGGTTCTAATCTTGCTTCCGCTTATGTTTAAATTGTATCATTCATTTACTATGTTTGGGAGTGTTAAAAGTTATGTAGAGGATTTATTGCCAGTTTATGTTTAAGAAAAAAATCCTAGCATATATTAATGCCCTGGAAAGCGGGCTGTTACAACCGGAGTGCTGAAGGAAGAAGACGACCGGCCCGTGCAATGCACGCGCCAGCCAGCCCCCGCGAATTGGGGCGCTTGAAGCTTCTTGCTGCAATGCATGAGGGTATGTCCGGGCCTAGAAAAATGTGAAAAAAATCTTAAATTCCTAGAAAAATGTGATCTAGAAGGTTGAACAAAAAGTTTTGGTTTTGGCCTTTCCAGTTTCTCGATTTTCGTAATGACCAGCCTCGTTTTGCATGCAAATGAAGCTTTAGGGTAAGTTTTGGAATTTTTTTTGAAGATCTTAGAATATTATGAATTATTGTGGAAAAAGATTCGAGAAATTAGTTAAGAAAGTATTTATTTACAATTTTAAAGAGGAAAATAGGAGAAAAATGAAGAAAAATATGAAGAAATTGAAGTATTTGTTAGTTCTATATAATGACAGGTATATCCCAAGAAGGGGTGAATTGGGATTTGGGTAATTTTATTTTTTTTCGATAACTTAAAAACTGTGGCTTGCAGGATACTATGTTTCAAAATTTGAGAAAGTATGTTTCGAAATCAAACTTACTGGCAGGTATGTTTCGAAACCTACTAACGTATGTTTTGAAATAGTACTCACTGATTTGCAAATAATAAAACTCTTTTAGATTTTCAAAAATAATTCTTTTAAGAACATGAACAAGAATAACAATTAGGAACGAGAAATCAAGTACACACAAGATTTATAATGATTCGGCACTTGTCTACTCCACTACTTTCAAACTTACTCACATAAAGGATTTACAAACTACAATCACTTTTACTAGCGATCAATGACACCAAGGGTTTTACCACGGTTCACCCTAAAACCTTATACATTGAGTTTTTACGAGTTCAATTCAAACCTTACAACAAGATAAATAATACTTATCTTTTACAACCCAACAATTTTGAATATCATTAAAACACCTTACCAAATAGTTATAGCAAACCTATTGGTATGGCATGAGGAAAGCTTGAAGAAATGAGAACTTCGGATTTGGCTTACTTCTCCTGTTAGTACCACAATGCACACCAAGGAATGATTGAAAGGAACTTCTTTGAGAGTTCGTTAGAAGAGTTTTGATCACTTGTGCTTGTGGAAAAAATCTCTTGTAAATGTGTAAAAATTGTGTATGCTTGGGAGAGTCATTCTTGTCTTCAAAGAGCTGATATATATATTAAATGGATAGACTTTTGGCTAATTATAACTGTTAGAGACAAGATAAGAAAGTAAGTTTCGAAATATACTTATCAGGTTTCGAAACAACACATTTTTACACAGAGGTTTCAAAACACACATAACATGTTTTGAAACATATAGTCTTTACAGCTGGATATGCACCAAGAGACAAAATGAGTGGAAGACTTCTCTTTAAAAAATAAAATGATTTGGTTTTATTCTCCACTTAAAACATATCTAAAATTTGAACATCAGGGTATGGGTATAATTTCAAAAATAGACTTTTAAAATAGCTTTTCAAATAAAGTGCAAAGTCATGACAGATTTTTGAAATTCTTTTGACAGAGTTAGATATTTCGAAATATGAAAAGTAGGTTTCGAAACATACTTCAGAAACATGTTTCAAAACATGTTGAACAAGGATATACTGCTGACAGAAGTTTCGAAATATACTAAATATGTTTCGAAACATAAGCTTAGATTTCAAAAAGATTTTGAAATACATCATATAGATTAGGCAAGACTTGAACCCTTTTCAATATACATCTTGAGACAAGTTTAGAAATATGGCAGATTAATGTTTCGGAACATGGAAACTATGTTTCGAAACATGATGCATAAAATTGAATTTATTCAAACATATTAAAGAACATTTCAAATATGAACTGAAACATTACAGATCTATGTTTCGAAACATTGAAACATAGTTTCGAAACATGATATGATAAAAATTGATTTTTTAAAACACTTTACCTTTAGCGCCAAAAAAACTAATCATGCATGTTTCGAAATATGAAAAACTTATTTCGAAATATGAGATTTTCATATGGTTTTTCATCAAATACATTTTCTCATATACAAAAAAATATGATACAACAGTATTGATATATTCTATGAATAAAAATGATTTATAAGATTTTTGTGCTCGAGGTTAAGTGATTTGTGCAATTTTTAGGGTTGGCACAAAAATCAAGGTCGGGCACACAAATCGAGGCGATACGCGTTTTTGAGGTATTCCGAACTTTGTGCTAAATGTGAGTGATTTTGTCTCAAAAATCTATATATGATATGATTGCTTATATTATGCATGATATTTATGAAAGTTATGATCATTTTGTCATATCTGCACATATACTATTGAATGGAAAGTCGTGATTTTCACATGACATGATGTTATTAGCATATTGATACTTGTGCATAGGATTGGGATGTCGCCCTAATAGTGTAGCCGTAATTCCCCAAGAGCAATTGATGGAATAACGTTAGGATTATCCTAAAAACAAGTCGGGATTCTGCCTAGGATTCTATGCTGGGCCGATGGTCCAGGAAAGTTACACTAGGACATATAATTGTTCATATTATTGTATCATGTATTCATATATCATGTTTTTAAATCCTCATCAAAAGATTTATCTTCTAATTAAGTTATGCCCCTGGAATATTCAAACATTTCAGTTAGGATTTGCAGTTATGGCAATGGGATGATTGAGATGTAACGACACGAGTTGTTTCGATATTTGCTTCTTCATGAGGATTCAGGATATATTTTTAGTCATGCTTAGAAGTTTATATTATATTGATGATCATGTATAATTGTTACGCTTTAATATATTTTTGAGACATCATTAAATTGTATCTAAGGCGCTTAGTTGTTATTTCGAGAAATGAATCTCCATATATTTAAGTATTTGATAATATGATGATATAGATTCTTGTGTTATGATTAAAACGAATTCGGTTATGTATCATATCAGGTTTCGATTTAGCTTTCGCATTTATGTTGATTATTTGTCTTAACTTATTAATTCTTATTTTGATGTGCTGAGAAGGTAGAACAAAATTGTCAGAAAATAATTTATATTGAGTTTATGTTAAAAAAAAAATATCCCCAAAATTTCATGAGTTATTTAACGCTCGAAAAAAACGGGACGTTACAATAACTCTCGTTAACGAGCAGATTCTTAAAGGCCCTGTTTTCTCTTTGCCTCCTTTGAAATCGGAAAAAATGGAGCAACCTCTACCTTTTCTAGTCTCGGTTTCTGCTCATGGTTCCCAATCGGAGCTGTCGATGGCAATAATGGTTGCGCTTGTGGATGGTTCATTGTCGGAGTCGTCGAAGGCGGTCATGGATAAGCATGGGGTTGGTCTTTCCCCAGTGTTGTCAACGGCATTCTTAGCAGCACCATCAACGTCCTCAAAAGTTCCAACCTCGGTGATTGGGAGCTATGTCGAAGCTTGCATGCGTGTTGGGTGTCGGCCGACTTCACCTTCAACTTCAATGCCTTCGCCGGTGCGCCAACCTATTTCTTCCATTATCATTAATTTGAACGAGGGCCCCACCAAAAGTATTCCCACTAAGCCCCTTATGTCTTTTCTAATTCTAATGTGGTGAGTCCCACCAGGCATGGGTCTTCCAACGTCTCTTGTCCCCCTTTGAAGCCATAGAAGAATGTAAGGGGTCCCATTGACCAGCCCAGTACATTTTCTAGTTCATTTAAAGCATCCCATGACCAAGGTAAATCAATTTTGGGCTCTGAAACACAAGGAAGGTTAATGCGTACCTCTACGTAAAATGCATAATATTATTAAGAAAGTGAGTGTAAAGGGGACAATATATGTATATTAAAATATACTTATATAGTGAATTTAAAAAATTCTTAATAAAAAGTGAAGGTAGTGGATGTAAATAAGTTATGAACCACTATAAAATTTGATGTCATCTCTTATTTTATTTTGTTTTATTTTTTTTTAATTTTTGTCATATTTGAATTGATAAAAATTTTAAAATTTTAATTCATACCCCCCTTAAACTTCACTTGGCTAAAAATAAATTATTGAAATTGAATTTGCAAGTTATTTTCTTTATTGTGAAATCATTTTTTTTACTTTTTCTCATGCAAATACCAAAAACATTTTTTTTTTTATAAACTTGAAACAAGCAATGCCTTAGTGGAACCCACAATTTTCAAATACAAATGGAAAAATGTTTGGGATTGAGATTTAGTAAATTTTAATATTTAATAGCAGCATTTAACATTTAACATTAATTTACACCAGCCGCATCATTGGACTTTTGAAATTCAATGGATTTAATAATTATTTTAAAATGGTAAAATAATTTTATATTTAATATGGGTAAGGGTTATTTAATATTGCATCCTTAGTTTTTAATTTTAATTTTCCTATGGAAAAGGCTTATTTAATATTGTTTTGGGTTATTTGGTATTATCTTTATTGAATGTTTTCATTTAAAAAATAAAGTGTCGTTTGACAGTTTTGATTTATTAATTTAGTTATATATAAATATAATTAATTTTATTTTTTTTCTTTTGCCCTTCCCTCTTCGTTGAACTAGCAAAAAAAAAGTTATTTAACACTGTTTAGTGTTATTATTTTTTTCATTGAGTTGATTTTATTTAAGAAATAGCATGCAATTTGATAGTTTGATTAATTAATTTATCTTTGTTTTTCCTTGTTCCCTCCCTCCCTTCCCATTGAACAAGAGAGTACGTATTTAGTGGAAGAAATAAAAATTAAATAATTTATTAAAAACATAAAACATAATAGTCAAATGAAGGTGGGTTTGTACCTAATCGTTCATATCCGGTGCATTAACGATGTGGCTCAACTTCTTTTGTGTTGCCAACATTTCTATCCATACCTAAGGGGGAATTATAGCAGCATAGGACAAGTCATTGGATGGGGACCAAATAATGATAAGTTTATTATTATTTTTTTTTTTTGAATTCTGATTAAATTATGAATACATTTCTATCGAATTCTGATTAAATTATGAATAATTTATTTTTTTGAAAAATTAAATATTAAGATTATTGTTTGCAAAATAAAAAATAATAATAAGTTTTTCATCCATTTTTGTTAAGCCCAATCGCTCTCAATTCTAAGAGTGTTCACGGTGCGGTTTGGACGATTTAGGGTATTTTCACTACGTCAAACCACACATATGGTTTGGTATTAAACCAAACCGCACGATTTGGTTTAGTCCGCGAAAATCGCACCAGACCGCATCGCAAATTGCGGTACGATTTCCACGATTTGATGCAATATTGATCAAAGTATAGCAACAACCACATATATAAACCAAACCCATACCTAAAACTCAAAACCCAATAATAAAGGAGAGAACTTACAGTGGTAGTGAACAAGAACGAGCACGAGAAAGAGACAGGGGCATTGGGCAGCCTGCACAATAGCAACCGCCGGTCACCGAGCGAGATGCAATGAGTCAGCGACCATCAGCTACATCGTTGTGGATGGCGACAGTGGGGGGCGGAGGAGCTCGTGGCGATGAGAGGCAGTGGCAGTGATCGAAGAGAAGCCATGGGAGCAGAGAGTGAGAAAGAGAGAAATGAGAAATGGGGGTCACTTGTGCAAGGCGGAGAGAGTGCGAGAGAGAATGGTGGGATGTAAAGGTGGTGGGAGCAGAGAAAGAAAAATGGGGGCGTCATTTTCAGAGAGAGAGAGAGGGAGAGAGAGAGAAAATGGTGGGGTTGGGTGAGTCTCTTAATTCAAAATTTGGCATTGGCATTGACATCAACATTTAATTAATGCAAAGGACATGTTTAATGGCATTGGCACCTGTGCATGTAGCTTTAATTAATGCAAAGGAGATATTTTAATGGTGGTAGCCGCGCATAATACCTTTAATTAATGCAAAGTATGATTTTTTATTAATTTAATAATAATTTATATAATTATAATTTTATAATTTCTAAAGAGTCGGGCAGTTCGGTTTCAAACCGAACCGCCAAAGGCCCAAACCGTGTAAACCGCGGTTTGGGTATATTGCAAACCATTTCCGACTGCTTTGATGAAAAAATCGACCGGTTCGGTGCGATCCGGTTCGGTCTGAGCGGTTTCTGCAGTGTGTCGATTTTTTTGCACACCCCTACTCAATTCTAAGAAAGCGAGAAAGAGAACAAGATTTTGAATACCCTCAACTTTTCCAGTAATACCCTCAACTTTTCCAGTAATACCCTCTCTCTTGTATCTGTTTTCATTTTAACCTTCTCTCGCGCATTACGTTTTATTAATATTACCCTATAATAATGGTTAAATTATAATAAGTGTATATTTTTTTAAATAATACACACTTATTATATTTTATTTTTAACTAGTGGTGAACTCGTGTCATATACGAGATAATTTAATTTTAAAATAAAAAAAAATAAACTTGTTATTTTAAATAATTTTAATAGAATTGATAATTATATATATTTTTTAATTTTTAATTATTTATTAAAATTTAAGTTTAATTAATTATTTGCTATTCAATATGTTAATGGAAAACACTTTTAATTCAATATACTGTCATTTAATATACTAAAGAATAATTAATATATTAAGTAGGTCACTTGATAAAATACTTATAAATTTTTTTATTTATTATATTATATTTATTTATAAATAAATATTATAAAATCTATAATATATTCACTCAAAAACATTCGTTATTTTTTATTTATTATATTATAATTATAAATATAAATTAAAATTCTTAAATATGAGTAAGAATAAGTTTTTTCAATAATAACAAAATTTTAAAAATAAGAATTTTGATTTCTTCCATAGTCTTAAAAATGTGATACCTTAAATATTAATTAGTATCGAAAAACCCTAACATTTGACAATCTTAAATGATTTTTTATGAATTTGTTAAGATATCACATTTTCAAGACTATAATATAATTATTAAAGTAATTAATAATTAATTAATCACTGCCTTTGATTTAATGCAAGTTTTTGAGAAAAAATTCACCATTAATTGACGCTTGGCAAAATACTTTGTTTGACTATCATATTTTAATATTATACAAATATATATAGAATAAAGTTATAAAGATAATATTTTAAATAAATGAACAATTTTCTATGACTTAATTAATAGTTTAAGTATCTATTCATATTCCTCATAAATAATATTTATTTTTGATTGATTGACGGATTAATTAAATATTTAATATTTACATAATAATATATTGAAAAATCTATGATTAGCATTGAAAAACTCGTATATTTAAAATTCATTGTTAATTTTACAATAATTAGTACATATTATTTCAAAACAATTGAAAGATTTAAATTATTAATACAAATTACAAAATGTAAATTATTAATGCAATGAGTACTAAATGCAAATCATTAATGCAAGTTTTGTGGAAAAATTTTATTACTATTTATTATTTCAAAATAATTAAAAATTTTAAATTATTAATGTAAATTATAAAATATAAATTATTAATGTAATAAATATTAATTACAAATTATTAATATAAATTTTGAGAAAAAATTTATTTTTTTAAGACCATCTTACTTTTATATATATAAAGATTGTCAAATAATTTTATTGGGATGACTACCCCACTTATACATTCGATTATGTTAGAGCAATAAATTATAAATTAAATCTTTCAACTCTTGTATAGTACGAGGAGCGACCTCGCAATCTATCGAAGAGTGGGCTGCTGGGCGTCATTTCTTCGTAGAAATGGGCGAAAAATTCAAGCACCCTTCATCTTCTGCCATCGATCCCCTGGCTCCCTCCTCTACCAGCTTTGACCTGTAATGCTGCTCCGATTGGCTGGACTTGTTCCTGTAAGACAGACGTGTGCTTGCAGCTTGCTTAAAATTCGTCTCTTGGTCTGCTCCATCAGCTTGACTAACTACATTAATTATTTAATGGAAAACTACCAGACAGTGGTGCTACTGGTACACGTCTCTTTCATCTATCCTTAGCCACCGGGCAACAGGAATCCTCTCCTGTCGCCCATCTCCTCTCCTGCATACGTGCACTACAATTACTGGTCAGCAACAACAGAGCATATAATAAAGCTATAGCCATTTTGCCATCCATAATGATGCCACATATATGCATGTTGATTGGCTACTTTCATCTTCAAAGGTTTCAAGCCTTTCCTAAGAATATTCCATTATATGATTTTATACCAAATTTAATTCTTTTAAATGGGTGTTTTTTTTTCTTATAAAAAAATTGGGCTACCGTGTTAAATAACTCATCAAGTTCAAATTTGATAAATATCACTACTAATTAGAGTGGTAGCCCCATAAACCTAAAGTGTCATCATGACATCAAGTCCCATAATTTTTAATTGTTCCTCTATCAAGTTTCAAGTATGCATAATTTTATTTATTAAAAAAAATTCAAATATGATTTCAATAAGTCACCTATAAATATGTGTTCCAAGGTAGAAAGGATATTGAATTGGTATATGTTGGAATCATAGAAGCGTTACAAAAATTATGATACAAAATTGATATTTTCATAATTGTGATAAATTCTTTTTAATATGTAAGACCGTGATGAATTATCGCATTACCTTGTATGAAAATTTTTGTTTCCATGCCGTCATGCCTTTCCTCGTTCTATACGAACTTTGGTAGAAAATTCTTCAAGCAGGCCATTGCATATTTCCACGAACAACCCTCCCTTCTCTCACTTCTATGCCTATATATAGCCACCCACTTCCACCATCCCAGCCACGCCAAACTTATCAGTACTAACAAAGAGAGAAAAAAAAAATGAGGTTGTTGTGGGCACTAGCTTTGTGCTGCCTTATCTCCCTGGTGGGAGAGTCGGCGGCCCAAGAGATTGGTTCTCTTATCAGCAAAGGCCTCTTCGAGAATATGTTGAAGCATCGCAATGATGGCAACTGCCCGGCCAAAGGGTTCTACACTTACGAGGCTTTCATAGCTGCCGCCAAGTCCTTCGGAGCTTTTGGAACCACCGGAGATGTCAACACCCGCAAAAGAGAGATCGCCGCTTTTCTTGCTCAGACTTCCCACGAAACTACCGGTACGTTCTTCTTTTTTACTCTTATGTTTTTAATTAGATTAAATAATAACAGGTTCGGAAAATTTAATGTTTCTTATTTATACTGAAATAATTAAATATTGACATGGATGGATCATATATATATATATATATATATATAGGTGGGTGGGCGACTGCACCAGATGGCCCATATGCATGGGGTTACTGTTTTCTTAAAGAACAAGGCAATCCCCCTGACTACTGTGTTCAAAATCAACAGTGGCCTTGTGCTCCTGGCAAGAAGTACTTTGGACGAGGCCCTATCCAAATCTCATAGTGAGTAACTCTCTCTCTCCCTCTCTCTCTATCTCTCTCTCTCTCATTGAACACATATACATATATGGTCATTTGTGCATTAATCATGATGAGCTGAATTCTCGTGATGCATCATGAACTTGGCAGCAACTACAATTATGGTCCAGCCGGGAAGGCCATAGGGTCGGACCTGTTGCATAACCCAGACCTCGTTGCAACCGACGCAACCATATCCTTCAAGACAGCCTTCTGGTTCTGGATGACTCCACAGTCGCCGAAGCCTTCGTGCCACGACGTCATTACCGGCAAATGGGCGTCCTCTCCGGCGGATACAGCAGCCGGCAGGGTACCTGGCTATGGGGTGATCACCAACATCATCAACGGAGGAATCGAATGCGGCAAAGGCGCTAATGCGCAGGCTGACAACCGGATTGGATTCTACAAGAGATACTGTGACATTTTGGGCGTGAGCTATGGCAACAATCTCGACTGCAACAACCAGAAGCCTTTTGCTTAGGCTTAATTAGCCCCCTCAATTGCCGCTGATACCGCTTTGCTGGGCCAATGATTAAATAAAAATGGCTTCCAACGCCATGTTAATTACTACTTAACAAGCGTATCAATAAGTGACTGTGATTCTTCATATCACAGGAATCTAGTGTACGCGATGTACTTGCATGCATCGTATATAAATAAAAATATTCAGTATTTGCGACATATTCATGAATTGTGAATTCGTGGTCTTTTGTTTTATCCCATTTCCTTTAAAGCTAAAATTATCATTTTTTAAAGAAAAATTAATAATTCTTATATAGATTTTCTGTACATATAAACAATTTAAATAAACGGAGAATCAGAAAGAGATATATATGTAATTAAGAAAACACAAGCTAAGCCACTTTGATGGTTTTTTCCTTAATAATAAAACATAAATGAACTTCATTATTTTTATCAATAATATTTTATAAAAATTCTGATTGCATATCATGCGTATACAGTGAATCAAATGATTATTATTATTTCTTCTGCTAATTGTACTACTTGGTGACATTTTAATTGTCAACCAGCCCGTAGGATCTAATTAGAGGAGAGCATTCGATTATAATTGATCAAACAGTTAATTTTTTTATCAATCGAATTGAACCGATCATAGTTCACTAACCAAACCAAACCGAACTGAACTGATAGGATACGCTAACCGAAAAATCGAAATTGAAACAACTGGTATAACCGAACTTCACTAAAACTTACCAAATGGGCGAGCATGATTGGAGGGAGAGAGATGCAGCTGGGAAGGTGTCGGCCTCTGCATAGGAAGAAAACGAAATACCGGAGACAAAGACGAATGGCTAGCCCTTATTCGATTCGGCCCTTTGCTCGGCCAGAGGCCCAAATGGCCCCTTCACTACAAAAAAAAATTAATTTTTGACGGCGATTTTTTTGCGGCAGTTTTAAAAATCGGCGTAAACATGGTATTTTGCGGCGGTTTCGAAACCGTTGCAAAATATGATTTTTGCGGCTGTTTTTTTAAAATTTTGTTGCAATTTCATAAAACCGCCGCCAAATTCAGTAAAACATGTTTTTTTGCAACGGTTTTCATGTTTTTTGCGGCGGTTTCTAAAAAATTGTTGCTAAATTTAAAAAATAATTAAATAATAAAAAAATAAATTCTGTTTCGCAACGATTTTTGAGAAATCGCCATTAAATAAAAAAATAAATAATTAAAAATTAAAATTAAATTAACATTTGTGGTGATTTTCAAAAATCGCCGCAAAATTCAAAAAAAAATTAAATTTAGCACCGCCGCTAAATTTAAAAAAAATAATTCAAAATTAAAATTAAATTAACATTTGCGGCAATTTTTGAAAACTATCGCAAAATTTAAAAAAAATTAAATTTAGCGGTGGTTTTTGAAAAATGGCCGCTAAATTCAAAAAATTAAATAAGTCAAAATTAAAAATAAACTAATATTTGTGGCAGTTTTCAAAAAGCGCCACAAAATTTATTAAAAAATTAAATTTAGAGGTAGTTTTTGAAAATCGTCGCTAAATTCAAAAAAAAATAAAATTAAAACTAAATAAAAATCTTAAATATTAAAATTCATTATTTTCATTAAAAAAATTAAATTTTGCTTAATAAAATAATTAAAAATTAAATTAATAAAAATAAAAATAAAATCTTAAAATAAATTTAAAATTGCATTTAAATTAATAGCAAAATTCATTAAAAATCTAATTTAAAAAAAATAAATTTAACAAAATTTTAATAATTTTTAAAATTGCATTTAAATTATTTTTTATTTTTAATCAATTAATTTATTTTATTTAATTTATTCTATTATTCTTTTAAAAAGTAATCAATGAATAAATGTTTTTAATATATATTAAAAAATATAAAATATAATTCTGAAAATTAGTTATTAGATTAGTATATAATATATATATATATGTGCATATATGTTAAGGGGTTCTTCGTAGATCAGACGGTTCGCGTGCGCGCGTACGTACAAGGGGTCCTGGGTTTGAAACTTGGGAAAAGCACACTGGGATTTAATTTCCAGCATAGCACGCGCAAGGGTTGGGCGGGTTAGGCACGGGTCGGGCTGGCTTACGCAAGCAATAAAAAAATTAAATTTTTAATTTTAGCGGCGGTTTTAAAACTACGGCTAAAATTAAAAATTAAATTTTTTTATTAATTTTTGCAACGGTTTTGAAACTACTGCAAAAATTAAAAATTTAATGTTTTTTATTAATTTTCGCGGCGATTTTGCTAAATCAGTTATTTAGCGGTGGTTTTTAAAACCGCGGCAAAATTTAAAATTAGCGGCGATTATTCCAATGGTTGTTGAAAACCACCGATAAACGCTCCGCGACGGCTGACTTAGCGGCGATTTTTAATGCAAAAAAAATCGTCGCTAAATGCTGATATTTTTGTAGTGCTTCATCTTTGATTATCATGTGGCCATGAGATAGAGAGATAGAGAGAGACTGTCGTAAGGTGGTGGGAAGGGATCGACGGTCATGAGGTGGCGAGAGAGAGGCGACGTTCGGGAGGTGGCAGGAGGAGGGCGACGAATGTGAGGTAGTGAGATCGAGATCAAGAGAGAGGGGTCTTGAGAATGAGAATTGAGAGGCCGGCGGGCATGAAGGAAGTGATGGACCACTGGTGAGGTTGGAGAGAGAGGGCGACAGACAAACTGGCACGTATGCGCTTGCGAGAGAGAGAGAAAGAGAAATGAGACGTTCAACATCGTGAGGCTGAGAGGTTTGGGGTGAGGGAGAGAGAAGTTTGGGGAGGGGGTGGGGGGAACCAAAGAGTGTCAGGGTCACGTGGATGGGTGGGGGGGAGTGAACCATGTGCGCGCGTGAGAAAGAAAGAGAAGAAGTTCGTGGGAGGGGGGAAACCGTGGGCAGTAAAAGTAAAACCATGGGCAATAAGGAAAAAATAATGGGCGATGGAGGATGAATTCGGTTATTTCGATTAATCAAAATATCCAAAAAAAATTATAAATATAATTCGATTATCATGTGGCCACGAGATAGAGAGATAGAGAGAGACTGTCGTGAGGCGGCGGGAGGGGATCGACGGTCATGAGGCGGCGGAAGGGAGGCGAAGTTCGTGAGGTGGCAAGAGGGGGCGATGAAGGTGAGGCAGCGAGATCGAGATCAAGAGAGAAAGAGATAAAGAGAGAGGGGTCTTGAGAACTAGAACTGAGAGGCCGACGGGCAAGAGGGAAGCGATGGACCACTGGTGAGGCCGAAGGGAGAAGGCAACAGATAGACTGGCCCGCGAGAGAGTGAGAGAGAAGACGTCTGACATCATGGGGTTGAGAGGTTTGGAGTGAGGGAGAAAGAAGTTTGGGGGGGTGTAATACTCGAGAAATTCTAAATGATTCAAGGGTAATTTATCTTGGGGCAAAAAGGGAATTTTCAGATAAATTGAGGATATTTACCATATGAATGACCGAATCGACTACAAGGAGTGCCCTGGAGCTGAGATGCCAAAGGTAAATGATATGACATTAATGAGCATCCCGAAATAAGATTTATAGTATCGAAAGAAATCGGATCAGGAACGATTTTCGATACAGCTAAAGGGCAGCTGCCATTTAGGTTGCAAAATCGAATTGTCATAGGTGACTTTCGAGAAGTCAACGGAAGCTTAAGGGGGCTTTGGTTTTGGTTTTTCATGAAGAACAACCCTTTAGTGGTTTCAGGAAGAAACGAAAGGGTTTAGGGCTAAAACGAAGATTCGGGTCTAAGTGCAGTTTTCTAAAATTGCTAGAGAGAGGTCGAATCGAAGTATTTTCGAAACCTTCGGGGGTCAAATTGATGTTTTAAAACTTAATGGTCTTAAATGTAATATTACAAAGTTAAGGGGTTAAGTAAAAATGGCCAAAATGATAAAGGTTAAAAGTTGATGGGCCAAAATCAATTTAGCAAAAGATTGGCCAATGGAAATCCGACCAGCATGTGGCTGGTCGGTGATGGCCGATTTAGCCCATAGGGTTGCACGAGGCTTGGTCGAGGAAGGAATTTTTGTAAAGGCATGAGCCGACAACGACCAATGGGTTGGCTGCAAAAGGGGAAAAACCGATCGAAAGTTCGGTCGGTTGGTCGCGGCACCTGCAAGTCGATTTCTTGGTTGGTAAGGGCTGCCTCGAGATCGATCTAAGGTAGGTTGAAGCTCTTAAGGCGGTGGGTTGGCCGATCTCGGGTGTTTTAAGCATCGAAATGGCTTATAAATAGGCGTCTATGGTAGACGATTCTAGAGCAAATTTAAGCTCCAAATCGAGGCCCTTTTCAAATAAATTGAGAGTCAAAACCATGGGGTTTTTGTTGCCCATGGCTCGAAGATGAAATCTGGAGTTCAGGCATTTTGGTGGCCGTTTGATGGCGATTCGAAGCTCACCAGAAAGAGGGAGGCGGACAACTGGCCGAGAGTTTGAGTCATTGGTTAACGGTCTTCCGGTGGTCCATTCGAGGCCCAAGATGGACCATGTGGATCGACTAAGCAAGGCGAGCAAGCTGGTGGAGTCGGCCTGGATCACCAGCTAACCGTCGTCGGAGAAGACAATCGGCGTGTGTCGGCCACGTGCTGGCCTTCATGCGCCACCAGTCACCCTAGTCGCTTGTAGGTGCGGGCGGGCGCATGGGACTTGGGAAAAATCTGCAAAACGATGTTAGAAAATCGAGAAAATAAATTTACGGGAGTTTGTGCAAAACGTTTTGATGTTTGCCTTCCCGTTGTCTCGATTTTCGCATCGAATAGTCTCGTTTTGCATGAAAATGCAACATTCGGGGTAAGTTCAGTATTTTTTTTCTTTGAAGTTCATAGGATATTATGAATTTTTGTGGAATTAGATTTGAGAAAATAGTCTCAATAGTATTTATTAGAATTTTTAGAAGGAAAAATGGAAGAAAATGAAATAAATGGAGTTTTGAGATATTTAGTGATAAAATATCATTTTTATGATTTATGTGCTAAAGGAAAAGTGATTGGTGCAACTTTTGAGAGTTGGCACAAAAATCGAGGTCAGGCACGCATATCGAGGCGATATGCCCCTTTCGAGTTGTCCTGATCTTTGGGCAAATGTGAGTGATTTTCTCTCAAGAACTTATATTTATGATATGATTGTTTATTAAGCATGATATTTATGAATGCTATGATCTTTTTGTCATATTGCTTTGAAAGTCGTGATATTTGCATGGCACGATATTATTGTTATATTGATATTTGTGCATGGGAATGGGATATCGCCCCCAGGGTGTGGCCGTAATTCCCCAAGGGCATTGATGGAATAACGTTAGGCTTATCCTGCAGAGGTTCGAGATTTGCCTAGGATTCCTAGCTGGGCTTGTGGGCTAGGGAAGTTACACTAAGAGCAAATGTTATTCATGTTATTGTATCATGCATTTATATATATATATATATATTTGAACCCTCACTAGAAATTTCATCTTCTAATGGGTTATGCCCCTAGAACATTCAACGTTCTAGTTGAGACTTACAACTTAGGCAAGGAGCAGGTTGAGATATGACGGCATGTGATGGTGTGGCTAATGGATTAGCAGGTGGTTCCGAAAATTTGTCTATCCGGATATGTTTCAGATGAGTTAAGAAATGGCTATGTATTTGATGTATGTTCGAGGTATCATATGATTACATCTAGGGTGTTTAGATGTTATCTTGGAAAACGTGTATCTATGTATTTATGTATTAAGGCTTTGGAAGACATGATGTAATGGTACAGATTCTTATATTGTTATAAAGTAAATTGATTATTTATCATATCAGGTTTCGATTATCACTTCCGCATTTGTAATGATATGCTGGGGGGTTTCCTTTTGAAATTCGGTATATGATGTATGAGAATTGTGTAAGGGAAAAGATAATATGTATTGTATGATGAGCCCTAACATAGTGACGCGATCCGATAGGATGAGGCGTTACAGAGGGGTTGGGGGTGGGGGGAACTAGAGAGTGTCAGGGTCACATGGGTTGGCCGGGGGGGGGGGGGGGGGGAGTAAACCATGGGCTCGCATGAGAGAGAAAGAGAATAAGTTTGTGTGTGTGGGGGGGGGGGGGGGGAACCGTGGGCAATAAAAGTAAAACCATGGGCACTAATGGAAAAATAGTGGGCGATGAAGGATGAATTCGATTATTTCGATTAATCAAAATATCCAAAAAAATGTATAAATATAACCAAACTAATTTTTAGCTACTTAATTAACTTAATCGAACTGATCGATTCGGTGGGTTCAATTGAATCGAAAAAATGCACACCCCTAGGGGATCCATTGTGATGCTCGAAAAGCAACGGTAGTTATCCATGGGCTTTCCATATTGGTTTGGGTTTTGGCATATACTCAACCGCCCAACACACTAATGCAATGCTGGAGCAAGCAAGCAGAGGAGGAAGAGAGGAATGGGGAAAGTTGGAATTCATCTATGTTGGTTTTTTATTTTTTATATTTTCTTTTTAGTTAAATTTAGTGCAATTTTATTTATTTATTAACGTTTTTAAGCAAAAAAAAAATTATAAATATCCGTAAAGATATCTCAAAATTTTTTTGTCTACGTCGGATGGTTATTTATTTATTTTAATTATTTTATTGTAAATTAAGAAAGGTAAATAAGATATGCGAAAGAAATTGGACTGCCCAAATTGATGGGTCCCAGCAATGCCAAGCAAATGAAATTGATCCCACAATTACTTTTCTTGCTGTAAATTAAGAAAAATAAAAAGCAAATTGATTTTTTCCACGTCTATTTCTTAGATATGTGCCAACAATTCTAACACTGTTAATCAATTTACCTTTCTACTCTTCATTTATTTATAATGATCAGAAGTAATCTGAGGATAAAATGGTAATTTTACTTGGCAATTGCAAGATAACCTTGTATTAAGATAAAATTAGTTCACGAACCATGCAATGCACGTGATACAATATTCAACAAATATATATATATATATAAAATAATAGTTCAAAATATGAAATGCACATTATAGTAAATTTAATATATTACATGAATTAGTAAAAAAACAATAATTTTATTTTATTGTGATTAAAGTAAATTTTGAAAGACTTCTTTGTATACAATATTTGTGGTCGAAGTTGTTTGTTCACATTCTTTATCACATATTAGCATCTTCAACCCACTGTGATTTGTAACTCTTGATATTGCAACGTACAGTTGCCCATGACTTAACACAAGTTTCTTCAAAAAAAGACCTACATGGATCAAAGATTGGCCTTGACTCTTATTGATGGTCATGGCATACGAAACAATAAGGGGAAATTGTCTTCGTTGAAATTTGAAGGGCAACCTTGTATCGGATGGATTTAATGACATTCTCGGAATTAACAGTTTATGCCTTGCATTAGTACTCGACAATATTGTATCCTCCAACACGTGACTTCCAAGTCTTGTAACAATTAGCCTAGTCCCATTGCAAAGTCCAGCGGTATGATCAATGTTCCTCAACAACATAACCAGAATACCAACCTTTAATCTCAACTCGTGGTTAGGGACACCAAAACATTTGATACTGTTTAAAAATTCAGTTCAATGAAAAATATTTATCTGTTGTATTCCTAAATATTTATATGCAGTATTCAGATGCCATTTAAGGAGCAGATAAATTTTTTTGTTTGACAAACAGGTTCCAAAGACGTTCCACTCTTTTGGAGGGGTAATTTTATCTACTATTTAATGTGTAAGATATGTTTTTTTATTTCTTAATTCCGAAATATTTATCTATTGTATTTAATAAATTGAATAACTTATTTTTTTATGCATTGGAACTGTTATATTCAATAAGTTGAATAATTCATTTTTTGGTGCATTGAAACTTGTTGTATTTAATAAGTTTAATCTATTATTATTGAATACTTTATTTTTTGGTGCATTGGAATCTGCACCAAAAAATATTTATCTGCTGTATTCCTAAATATTTATCTGTTGTATTCAATAAATTGAATTATTTATTTTTTGATGCATTAAAATTGTTGTATTCAATAAATTGAATAAATCATAATTGAATAATTTATTTTTTGGTGCCTGTATTCAATAAATTGAATGTAATATATTGAATTAACATTGAAATCATCATCAATCATATTTATTTGTTGTTTAATGTGTAAGATATATATTTTTATTTTTTAATTCTTAAATATTTATGTGTTATATTTAGATGCCAGAGGGAGCTTGAAATTTTTTTTTTTTTTGAGGTTCCAAAGACATTCCACTCGTTTGGAGGAGTAATTTTATCTGTTGTTTAATGTGTAAGATATATTTTTTTATTTCTAAATATTTATTTATTGAATTCAATAAATTGAATAATTTATTTTTTGATACATTGGAACTGCTATATTCAATAAATTGAGTAATTCATTTTTTGATGCATTGAAACTTGTTATATTTAATAAGTTGAATATATTATTATTGAATAATTTATGTTTTGGTGCATTGGAACCTGCACCAAAAAATATTTATCTGTTGGATTTCTAAATATTGATCTGTTGTATTCAATAAATTGAATAATTTATTTTTTGATATATTGAAATTGTTGTATTTAATAAATTGAATAAATCATAATTAAATAATTATATATTTTATTTAATCACTATGATGTATTCAGATGCCATAAGGAGCTTGAATTTTTTTTTTATTTGACAAACAGGTTCCAAAGACGTTCCACTCGTTTGGAGGGGTAATTTTATCTGCTGTTTAATGTGTAAGATATATTTTTTTATTTTTAAATATTTGTCTGTTGTATTTAATAAATTGAATAATTTATTTTTTAATGCATTGGAACTACTATATTCAATGGATTGAATAATTCATTTTTTTTATGCATTGGAACTACTGTATTCAATAAATTAAATAATTTATTTTTTGATGCATTGGAATTGCTATATTCAATAAATTAAATAATTTAATTTTTGTTGCATTGAAACTTGTTGTATTTAATAAGTTGAATAAAATATTATTGAATAATTTATTTTTTTGTGCATTAAAACCTGTTATATTTAATAAATTGAATAATTAATTTTTTGGTTTAGTGCATTGAAACTTGTTGTATTTAATAAATTAAATAAAATATTATTGAATAATTTATTTTTTGGTACATTGAAACCTGTTAGATATGTGCCAACAATTCTAACACTGTTAATCAATTTACCTTTCTACCCTTCATTTATTTATAATGATCAGAAGTAATATGAGGATAAAATGGTAATTTTACTTGGCAATTGCAAGATAACCTTGTATTAAGATAAAATTGAAATGATTTTCAAACTAAAATATAAAATAATTAAAATAAGATTAAAAAATATTTCAAAATTTTTATATGTTTATTACACTTTTTTCAAAATTTTTAAATTTTTTTGAAATCCATTGAGAATTATATTTTTTCTTTCAATATGTTTGTTAAATACATATAATAAGTACTGAGATAATGATTTTTTAGCAAAATATCTCTATTAATAAATTCATTCAAAATTATATGTTAACATCAATAGGCGATGCTGGTGGATCTGGAAGGTGCATGGCGATCGGTGGATCTGGAAGGCAGTGCAGATCTAGAAAACGGTGGATTTTGAAGGTGCGTTGCGATCGGTCGATCTGGAAAGAAGTGCAATGGATCCAGAAGAAGAGAAGACGCAGGAAAGAATGAGAGAAGAAGGAGAAGAAAAGGAAAGATTCTGAAAAAATAGTGACGAATTTAGAGACAGAAAAAAATCTATTTTTGCGATCAGTGGATCTAGAAGGCAGTGCAGTGGATCTAGAAGGAGAGAAGACGCAGAGAAGAAAGAGAGAAGAAGGAGAAGAAAAGGAAAGATTCTGAAAAAATAGTGACAAATTTAGAGACGAAAACAAATTCGTCTCAAAATGGATTTTTTTTGTCTCTAAATTCGTCTCAAATTAATAATTAATAGTTAATTATTAAAAGTAATATATAACTAATATATAAAATATTATAATAGTTAATTATTATACATAATATATATATTGTCACAATTATTTTAAATATATTATTATTTTTAATTATATAATAAAACATTAAATTTTAAAAAATATATATTTATTTAAATAAATAATTTATCACAATTATTTTGTCTTGTACTTTGTTGGTAGGGATAGGCTTTATAACAAAAACTTTGAAAATTACAACTTGAAATATGGTCAATTGAAATTAGAAAAATGCTATTTTTAAAAACTAATTTTAACTAAAATTAAGAAAGCATCTAAACTCAGACAATTAATATTAATATTTAATTAAAACTATTTTGATATATTAAAATTATTTAATAATTTATTTTGATATATATATTTAATTAAAAATTATTGGCAAAGGCATGGTGTGCTGCCAAGTCCTCTTTTGATATATACATGTGTGTGTAGAACCATCCTCACTTGGTGAGACAAAAAATAATAAAAAAAGAAGGTAGATTTGGGTCGTGTCATTATTATGACCAAACCACACTTGGAGATTGAGTCGTGTCATTATTATGACCAAACCACGTATAATCAAGGTTGTTTTTGTAGAAGAAGAAAAAAAGTAATTAGTCTCCGCATTTGGTTGAACTCTTTCTCTCTCTCGCCCATCTGCCTCCGCATTTGGTTGAACTCACTTTTGCCCATCTAATTCCGCATCTGTTCCTATTTCTCCAATTTTATCGATCGACTTTCAGATACTTTTCTTTGTCTCCATCTTTTATATATTTTTAATGAATAAATAAATTCTTAGGCATTAGTTCAGATGTAATTTTATAAGTAATTAATCTTAATTTTTCTTGACTTTTTGTTGTTGTTGTTGTTGTTTGGCATATACCTTTTTATTTATTTATATATGTATTATCTTTGTCTTGGTGAAGCTTTAGAATCCTAAGCTTCATCCAAAATCAATACAAATTTATTCATAATCCAAACACAACATCAAATTTTGCTTGCTTCAGCTTAGAAAAGGCATAATATTTTTTTAATATTATAATTATTTTTAATTATTTTTTATAAATTAGTCTTAAATGTGTCATTAATTATATATTAGATCTACTAATAAAATATTTTATAATTAATATGTAATTAAAAAAATGAGTCCTCTCTCCAGCTATTTTTTAAAATATTATTTTATAAATAATATGTAATAAATAATATGCATATAGATATTATTATATATGATAATTTGAAAATGGGATAGTCCAAATTGGAGAGGGCAAACGCCAATACATAAAATATAGGCATATAGATATTATTATATTATATGAAAGTGGGTTTCATTATTAAAGTTGATTATAATAATATATATTATTATATGTTAAAAAAGTTTATTGTGCCCTGGCTGCGCGATCTGGCTAAAGATGGGAAATGGGTTGAGCGGCCCACCTCATAGCCCGGCCCGTTATTGTAGCAAACAGGCTAGGTCGGCCCGCTTAGCAAAATGTGGGCCGTGCCGGGTCAGCAATATGTGGCCCGCGGCTCGGCTCGACCCGGCCCACCAAAATAGCCCGTGGACCGGCCCACCAACTGGCCCTCTAAAATGGTCTGGCCCCGCCCACCAAAAAATAAAAAAATATTTAAAAAATTATGTTTGTATTTAATAATTATAAACATAATAATTAAAAATTATGTTTCTTGTAAACATAATTTTATTGTAATGTTTGTAAATATAATTATGTTTGTAAACATAATGTTTATTATGTTTGTAAACATAATTTTAGTGTAATTTTTGTAAACATAATGTATCATAATTTTAACTCACATTCATAATTTTAATTCACAAACATGAATCTCACATTCACGGTCTAAACATTATAATTTTACAAACATCAAAAGTAAAAGTAAACATTAATAAACATATTTTAAAAAATATTAGTTATGTTTGGGAAAAAATAAAAAAATATATTTAAAAAATTATATATAAAAAAATTAAAAATAAATTACTAACGGGCCGGCCCAAATAGCCAGGCCCATGGGGCCACTTTGGCCCATGAGCCTAAGTTTCCATTTCCTTGGCCCGGCCCGGCCTGTTTCTCTCTTGGGCCAAATTCGGCCCGGCCCACCAAATGGGTGGGTCAAGCGGGATGCAGGCCGGCCTGGCCTGCCCCGCCCATTTTTCATCTCTAGGTCTGGCCCAAAAGTGGAATAAAATATTGAATTTTAAATAAATAATATTATATAAATTTATTAATAATATATATTATTATATTATAATAATATTATTTTTAATTACATTTCAGGTCTTTCTTTGGCGTATAAGCATCTCTTTCTTCCATCAACTTGCATATCTTGTGAAACCCTCCATCTCCTTGCTTACTTTGGATAAATTTAGAGTCTATTTTTTTAACTGCTTCCTTCACACGACCCACCACAACTTGCAGCTCATCATTTTGTTTTGTGTGGGCAGTGGGCTGCATTGTGGTGTGCACTTGTTAGCCAGAAGATATTCCTAAATGTGTTTTCGGACAATGGTGAAGCCATTTGTGGCTGCATGTTTACTGCAAAAACTTTACCTGGATACATTAGAAATGTCACCTTGATAGTGGATAAATAATATTACTATGGATGATTTACATATTTTTATTTTATTATATAATAGATTTAATTGCTATGACACTTGATTAGAAAAAAATAATTATTTTAAAATCAAAGTCCACTACTGCACTGTTAAATATTCATGTTACAGTGTTCAATCCAAATCTAATATTTTACCATTAAAGGTTTCTAGTATACAAAGAAAATCCACTACTTTGGCACCTAATTCCAAGAAGAACATCACTTTGCCAACCATGATTCATACTACACAATTTGAAGAAAAAGATTTAATATCACAAAAAACAAATGATAGTATTCCACCATCAACTTTAAATAATATTGGGAGTTCATCAATTTCTTCAAATGACACGGTGACAATTGAGTCAACAATTAGTTATTTATTTATATTTGTTTGGATTTTCAATTAATTATTTATCCATGGATGATTTTTTCATTTTATTAATTTTAATTTTAGTTTAATTAGTTTGATAAACTTACCTTATTTGTATGATGTGATTAAATTATAGTGTGTAATACAAAGAAAAGAGGTCGGGGAATAACTAGAGTATTTGAGGTTAAAAAATGGATGAAAGAGGGTAAAAAGATTAGAGGAGTTATTATTAAAAAATCAATATATCTACCAATAGGCCTTGCTGAAAAGATATTTAAAATGGAGATAGGAGTTGTCACTCAATTGTTGGCACCATTAAGGCTGTTTTATTGAAAAAAAAATGACAGATACTCTTAAGAAATCCCTTTTCTCAAAAATCAAGGTGAGATATATTTATAATTTTTTATTTTCTTAGAAGAACTTTTATGTGTTAATTAAGTTTTATAATATAGAAATTACTTATTTTGAACTAAATATTTGTAGAGTGAGTTTGATATAGACTTGAGTGATCCACATACAAAAAAAAAAAAATAGTGAATAAGATTATGGCTAGACGTTTTACGATTTACAAATACCAATTCCACATGCATTACAAGAAATTTGTTACCTTGGAAGAAGCACGTGAAAATCCTGTCGATCACATGGAATCAGATGATTGGAAAGCTTTATGTACTCATTTTGAAGAGGAAAAATTTAAGGTAATCTTTTATTTCTAATAAATTTAGATATAAAAAATAAATTTTCTCAAATTTTTTCATCTGTGATTTAATTGTTCATAGTACTTTTTTTCCTTTATTATTATATATTGTATAAATTTGTAGGCTAAAAATACATCAAATACAAGTAATCGAGCGAAGATGCAAGTTTCACACACGTTAAGTTCAAAGTCTTACTACCAACGCATGTATGAAATGGTGTGTTTAATTAGTTATAAGTTGAAGTATAGTTATTTAAACTGCCTTGTACTTTATATATTTTTTTTAAATATTTTGATATGTATGCTTTTTTTTTTAACTAATTTTAAATATAGGAACTTATTGAAGAAAATTTGGAAGAGATTTTAGAAGAAAATATAGAAGAAAAAAAAGAAGACAAAGTTGATCAGCCTATTGAAGTAAGGCTTTATTTTGAGACATATCGTTAAAGTGATGATACTTGGACCCACCCACAACCTCAAGAAAACTATGTAAGTAACTTCATTTTATTAATTTTTAATAATATATTATTTTAACTATTAATTTATATAAATTTTTATGCTTGGATTAACTTCTATTTTTATTTTTATAGGAGCAAATGAATACTCTTTGGGTCAAAGAAATAGAGGATGGTACTAAAATGACTGGGCGTCAGATTCTTGAAAAGGTTTTGAAGCTAAAATTTGGATATATTCGTGGACTTGGTTATGGGGTGAAACCAAGTAAATCTAGAAAATTGGAACTAGAAGCTCTTTTAGAAATTGAAAAGATTGAATCTGAAAAACGAAATACTGAATTAAGAGAGCAAATACAAAGCCAACAAATCAAAATAAGTAGCTTACAAGAATCTTATGATCAAGTTAAATTTTTGATTGATGAGTTAAAATGTGAACGAAGTGGTGAAGTAAATATATCTGCTTCTTTTCATGAAGGTAAATGTGATATTTGGTGAAAGTAGTATTATTTTGGAGCATTGTTTTTATTTTAGAAATGATGACTTTCCATATATTAATTTTTTTTTATTATATTTAGCACTATTGACTTTAATATATTTCAAGTCTTTTCTTTAATTTTTTATTTGATATAAGGATGAATAAGATATGTCTTAAAAATAATTCCATCAACATGACTTTTATCAGTATTAATATGTTTTTACTAAAGAAATTCATCACTTATGTGTGAATTATTGACACAAATATTTTTGTCATTATTGGGACATTGAGAATATGACAAAAATATTTGTCACCCTTTTATAATTTAAAAAAAATATTTTTGTCACATTTTTTGATTTTATGAAAAATAATATCATCAATATTAATATTTTCTTACTAAAAAAATTTGCCACCTAAATTAATTACTAACACAAATATTTTTATCACTATTCACTATTGGGACATTGACAAAAATATTTTGTCACTATTGAATAATTTTGACAAATTTATTTTGTCACTATTTCTATTTTATCAAAAAAACATTTGTCACAATATTTGATAATTGACAAAATTAATTTTATCACATTAAAAATTATGTCAAAAAAATTTTGTCACTATTTAAATTGTAACAAAATATTTTTCAATTTTATGACAAAATAATTTCATTAGTATTAATATTTTTTTACTAAAGAAATTCGTCACTTGTGTGAATTATTGACAAAAATATTTTTGTCACTATTGAGACATTGAGAATATGACAAAAATATTTGTCACCTTTTCATAATTTTGATAAAAAATATTTTTATCACATTTTTTAATTTTATGAAAAAAAAATTTCATCAATATTAATATTTTCTTACAAAAAAAAAATTGTCACCTATACTAATTATTGACACAAATATTTTTGTCACTATTGGGTCATTAACAAAAATATTTTGCTATTATTGAATAATTTTGAGAAATTTATTTTGTCACTATTTCTATTTTATCAAAAAAATATTTGTCACAATATTAAATAATTGACAAATTTAATTTTATCACATTAAAAATGATGTCAAATAAATTTTGTCACTATTTAAATTGTGACAAAATACTTTTTGTCACAAGATACATTTTGTCACAATAAAACATATGATTTTTGTAACGCCCCGTAAATTGCGATTTAATTTAATTATTCATTATCGGGGTAATTTAATTTAAAAGAAACATCAAAATAATTTGTCGTTATTAAATAAAAATAAATTATATGATTTTAAGGAAATAAGAAATTAAGGTAATTGATTAATTAAGAAAAAAATTGAAAATTGGGAGAAAACAGCGTGCACGCGACGTGAATTTGGGAGATTTTAGGGCTGAAAATTGGATTAAATTAGGTTTAATCTGCGGTTTAATTAGCCTGGTATGTAGAAAAACTAGTAATAAATATTTTGTGCTGTCAGAATTTCTTTTAGAGCCCAATTTTATTAATTTTGGCAAATAATTGGGATATTGCAGTTTGTATAATTTTTACCGTGTTGGGTTGAATCAAGCCTAAGAATATCTTCGTAAAGGCAAGTTCTTTATACCCACCTCGTCGATTCTTTCGTTGTCAATTGATTTGACATCTCTTCGTTTGTTTCGATTGTTAATAAATAATGGGATTTTAAACGGTGTGTTTTAAAAATTTAATTTATTAAACTGGTCTTGAGGATTTTATTCGTTGATTGCCTACGGGAGTTTGTACCACCCCCAAGCCTATGGGAATGATGTCGTACTCACCCGGAGCTAGATTCTTAGCTATTCGAGTATTATTATTGGATTTTTGGTTGTTTATAGGCTAGAGCTGTTGTGTAGTGGGGGCAAGGATCGTCTGTTCGGTGACGGTGTGACTCTCGTACAGTCTATCTTAGGCCGTTAGATGGGCTTTCCTAGTCACTGACCGCTGATCGGTGCCAGACACTGTTGACTAGCTCTGTCGTTATGTGATTATAGCATGCCTGCTTACATTTTATTCTTGTTGCATGGTTTGGTGTGCACATGGGTATGGGCTACATGTTGGGATTATCATGATTTGGTTATGCTTGGTCACGGACATCCTAGCTTGGTTATGATGCATCCAGCACGGGCATATGCATCGCGTGTGGTTTACTATATGGGCGGAGCATGGCCTGATGCCTGGATGTATGGGCGCCATGTATCATGTTGTTTCTCATTACGCCATTGCATTTTATGTGCATTGCATGACTACTGGTAGTATTTAGTTCTCGGACGGGAGTACCGTTCCGAGGGAGCCTATGGCTCGGCTGTCAGGAGTATTGACAGGGATACGGGTGACGGGAGTACCGACCCGGGACAGTGCACACAGGTTTGTGGAGATTTATGTCGCCTTTCAGGGCAGTGGCAGGTTGGTATGGGACTTGGGTTCCAGATGTCTTATGTGGGCCCTAAGGACCGGTTTGTGCTTTTATTATACTGCACTATTGTATTGTTGCGTCACATGGCTTGTGTGTACGTGCGGGATTATGTTGGGGTGATCTTCTCTATTTACTGTTTAGCCTTCCTTTTCATTTAAACTTGCTGAGTCTTGCGACTCACCTTGCTTTCCATCATTCCAAGTAAGGGTAAAGCGAGGGCTGAGGGCGAGGACCGCGCCACCTAACAACCAGTTGTGTCGGTAGGGTATACAATTAGTGATTAGTGGTTAATTTTATAAAAATTTTGTTATAATTATACCCTTCTTTTGATTTTAAAAATAGTTTAAATTAGATATTAATATATATTTTATGGTTATATGCAAGTTTAAATTGAAAAATGAATGAAATGAAATTTTAAAGTAAAATTTAATAATAATAATAATAATATATAAAATTATATATAATACATATACATCATTATATACATGCATGTAATATATATATAATATAATCTAATATATATGTGCCATGTGTAATATATATATAATATATAATTTATTAATAACATTAAATTATTTTTATTTTATTTTTTTAGGCATGAAGAAATCAAGCCCATGAAGACTTAAAGTCCATGAAGAATTCAAATCCATGAAGAAATCAAACCCACGAAGAAATCAAGCTCATGAAAAATTAAAGTTTATGAAGAATTCAAATCCATGAAGAAATCAAACCCATGAAAAAATCAAACCCATGAAAAATTAAAATCCATGAAGAATTCAAGCCCATGAAGAATTAAGGCCCAATTTGAGCAACTCATGGAAGATATTATTTGGAGAAGGCCCAAGAATTATTTTTAATCCTAATGAAGATTAAAAACCAATTTATAGAAATCTATTTTTATTTTTTATGTGAGAGCTTTATTAGGTGTGTTTTTTAGCTAAAATCCATTTAACTATTAGGTGGATATTATAGCTAAAATCCATTTAACTTTATGAGTGCTTTATTAGGTATGTATTTTAGCTAAAATCCATTTAATATTAGGTGTGTATTATAACTAAAATCCATTTAACTTTAAGTGTGTGAGTGCCCATTAGATATAATTATGTCTAGTTGAATAATTGAAATTGTGTGGTTTGTATTGCATCTTGTGGTCTATAAATAGATCACTTGATTGCATTTGTAAGTGTGATTATTATTCTTGAATAAAAGTTTAGTTGTTTCCTTATAATTCTCTTTTTGAGAATTGTTCTTGTTCTTTCTCATTTTCTTTAGTACTTTCTCTTATAATCTTACTTTTTTTTTTCTTCTTTTAAATTCTTATGTCATTTATTGTCTTTTAATTATTCACCGCCTAAATGGCCGGTTAATTTATGCCTTTAAATTCCTGCAATTTTAATTCTTGTCTTTTAATTATTCACCGCCTAAATGGCCGGTTAGTTTATGTCTTTAAATTTCTGTAATTTTAATTCTTGTCTTTTAATTATCCACCGCCTAAATGGTCGATTAGTTTTTACTATTTTAATTCCTGCCATTTAAATTCTGTTATTTAAATTACATCATTTAAATTCCTGTCAATTAACTTTCAAATAAAAATGAGTAGCTAAATCTAATCTTGGGTTAAGGCAAGGACAATGTCCAACGCCAATGATTCCCAAAGAAAGTTGCGCTTTAAATAAGTAACATTAATTTAAATTTCAGTATGAGTGTGTATTAAT
Source organism: Diospyros lotus (assembly GCF_014633365.1). Classification (NCBI taxonomy): domain Eukaryota; kingdom Viridiplantae; phylum Streptophyta; class Magnoliopsida; order Ericales; family Ebenaceae; genus Diospyros; species Diospyros lotus. Next base: position 12,084,991 of record NC_068343.1, on the reverse strand, counting down.
TATTAAAAAATCACTAGGTTTGGATTGGAGCGTAAGCTTAACTTAGAGCTTTCATGCCATGTATGAGAGTTACTAGAACTGGAAACGCTATCATACCTAAACCCAGATGATTAATTTAGTTGTTTTATGTATTAATTGCAATTGGATTTATGGTGGTTGCTTAAAATAGAATCTCGCATATCATGTATGGGGATTGCTTAACCTAGAACTATCATCATCTCTAATTGCATTTAATAACAAACCCTCATATCTGAAATTAAATTAATGTTGCTAATCTTTTATGCTAAAATTTGGGAATCAACGGGTTGGTACTGAAATTGTCTTAACTCAAGCACTATCCAAATTCATATTTTTACGTTTAATGTTTATTTCAATTTCCGCCTTACTTTATTTTCTAGTATCTGTTGTCTAAAAAAAAACTCATAAAAAAAACCTTGTTGCCAATTTGTCCAAATGCGTGTGCGTGTGTGTGACATTCTTTTTCTTTTGCCATAAATAAATCTCTCAGTGGACGACCTGGATTCATCCAGAAAATATAAATTTAAATTTAGACTATAACTGCACTCGTACACTGGCGAGTATAAACCTCTCACTAAAATAAAAAAAAATATAAAAGTTTTATTATGATTTATTTTTATTGTGTTTTAATTGCAGGGTGAGAGTGTAGTCAATTAGCTGCCCCCGTCATCTCTGATATTTTGTTAGAGTTTCTGTCTTTTATTTTTGACTGTGCCAGGCTGTTCCTTGTATCTCCTATTTTTGGCATAGGGTTTGTATATATATTTATATACTCCATGACCGCTGTTCCAGCGGGGTACTTGTGGGCATGCATATTTATTGTTTTTGCTTTCGCTGCTGTATTTCTTATGTATGCATGCCAGGGTATTTTTGTCTTTAGTCTATTTCTCTTCCCTTATGTAAGCGCTTTCGTTCGGATAGACCGGGTGGTTGGAATATTCGAGCGAGGGTGCTTACAATTTTTATCTAAAATTTGAATTTATTGTTACTAAATAGTACCTATTGTGACAAAAAAAATTATTTTATAACAAAATAATTTGTCATAATAAGTTGGTTTAAGTGATAAAATATTTTTTGCTACGATAAAACTGTTGATATTGTGACAAAACTCAAATTGGTCACAATATACTTATGAAGACAAGCTTGTTGTGACTAACATGATGACAAATATTTTCGTCACAACAAGTATATTGTGACAATTTTCATCGTTATTATGACAAAATATTTTATCACAAGAACCCTAATTTCTTGTAGTGATAACCATATGATTAAATTATGATTAATGTGAATTTTCAAAAAATAAAAATTAAAAATAGTGTTTTATTTTCTAAATCTATATTCAAAAATAGATTCTAAAAATACTCAAAAGTTAGAGCTGTAAATGAGCCGAGCCGCTTGATGTTCAGTCGAATTTGTGCCTTAGGTCAATCGAAGCTCAACGGTCGTGCCTGATTACACTTGTTTTATGCATCTTTTTTTATTGCGCGCCAAGAGTATATTTTTGGAAAATGTTTTTTACCTCGTACTTTAACATCATTTTCAGATTTTTCCATGCAAAAAGGTAATATCTCTTTTAGAATAAAAGACAACTTTGACTTCTCTTTTTGCATATTCCTATTTCTAACTTGAGCTTTTTGTCTCAAAAAAGTTTATGGCTAATTTGTTTTCAGGTTATCTCCCTATCTTTTCCAGATTATCTTTTTGAACAAATATTTTTCTTTAATGTGTTGTGTTAGACCAAATTCCTATAGTTGGAGACTGAAAAAGGATGAAAATTTTTCAAATTTCAAAATCATTTTATGCCCCTTTATGTAATAGCTAGTTATTTGAATTTGTTTATATATAAAGAGTAAGTATGAAGGTTTCAAAGTAGATAAGAACAAATTATTGATAGAATATTTAAATAAGAGTGAGAAGGCTAAGTTTTGGAAGTATGCTAGCTAGAATTCTCAATTGTTGGTGAATTGTTTGGTTTGTCTCTGACTGTAAGTTTGTTATTTTTACTCACTTGTGTAAGGCGATTGTATTTTCTAGTAGTGTCCTAGTGGTTCTTACTTAGGCAAGAGATTGTATGTTGGTTTTATCTCCAATTAAAAGTTAGTGTTGATTCTCCTTAATGGAATCTCAAACTTAGTCTTGAGAGAGAGGATTAGACTCTTTAAATAGCTGAATCTCTATAAAATTCTCTTATTCTTTGTAGTTGATTGATTTAAATTTTCATATACTTGCTAAATCATATTTTATTAAGATCACAAATATTAAGAGCTTTCAACAAGAGCTAAAATTACAAATTGTTATGCCGGCCAAAATTATTAGAAAAAAATAATATAATTTAAAAGAAAACAAAATGGAGGCCACGTGACAACTCCAATAGCCGCCACATGGCAGCCCATCAGGCTACCACCTGGCTGCTTCATGCAGCCAGGAGGTAGCATGGAAGCGGCCACAGTGGCCGCTTCCCCCCTCCCTCACGCTGCCACGCGACAGCATGGGCCAGGGAAAAATGAGGGGGGCACTTCCCCCATCCCACGCTGCCACGTAGCAACGTGGCTACGCCCCCCCACCCCCGAGATACATCTCTCGGGGGTACTTCACACCTCGAGGGAGGTCCCTTGGGGGTGCCTAACGCGCGTCCCTACACGCGTACCTGCATACGCTTGCGTGAGCACTCAGTCATGCACCCTTGTGTTAACAACCTCGCAAGATTCGATCAAAATAGCCTCCAAGATGCCCGCCAAAGAAAATCGGGTCATCCGACACATGGATGCCCCTCCCATCGCTATAAATAAGGGGTCTTTTCCTCTTATTCGGTAGGCAATCTCTCACTTTTGTACTTACATTTTTGCCTTCAAGTATTTTACTTCTATGAGGGTCTGACTTAAGTATCGGAGGGTCCACGCGGGGACTATCACCCGCGCCCCTAACCAATTTTCTTTCTAGCAGGTCATCCATCGCTCTCAATCTAGCCAAGGAACTTATCCATCGCTGTTGTGCCCCCCTGAGAGACTCATCCATCGCTCTCAATCTAGCCAAGGGACTCATCCATCGCTGCTGTGAGCCCCGGGAGACTCATCCATCGCTGTCACTCCACCCCGGAAGGCTCATCCATCGCTGTCACTCCACCCCGGGAGACTCACCCATCTCTCCCAATAATTACTCATCGTTTGGACAATCCATACATCACCCATGGCCCGAAGGAATCATCCATCCCCCGAGTGAGTCATCCATCACTCAGATACACCACACGAGAGTCATCCATCGCTCGGATCAACCACACGTGGGTCATCCATCCGCAATTTCCCCTTTTACAAATTTTTTGTTGTAACCGTGTAACACAAATTTTCAAAAAACCCAATTTATCCCCCTCTTGAGCATCATGCATGTAATATCCCGAAATTTTGGAGACGATAATAATTATTAAATTTCGGTATTTGGGGTCCGTATTGAGTATTTGAGGACTAAGGTAACAAAATAATAGTAAGAATAATGCCAATAATAATAGAGATAATAACAATAATCATAATAATAATAAAAGTATAATCCAAATTAATTTAAATTAAATTAAATTAACTAAAATGTTTAAATTTGTGTGGCTGTGCGCGTGTGCTTGGAGGCCAAGTATAGCATAGTGGCTTTTCTCTAAAATTAAAATAGAGGGAGAGAGAGAGAGAGAGAGAGAAAGAGAGAGAGAGAGAGAGAGAGAGAGAGAGCTTGTAAGTGAACAGGGAGTCGAGAGATCGGGAGAATGAGAGAGCTCGGCCGAGTGATGGAGGGAGAGAGGGGGAGAGCTTGTGAGTGAACAGGAAGCCAAGATATTGGGAGAAGGAGAGAGCTCGGCCGAGTGATGGAGAGAGAGAGATGGAGAGATGGTCAGCCAGAGGAGGCATGATGCAGCGGCGACCATGGAAGCTGGCCGAGTGAAGCAACGCGGTGGTGGTTGCGGGAAGTGGAGTAGCAGTGCGATGATGGTAGCTGGGGAGTGTGCGTTGGTGAGGTCAGTGGCGGCTAGAAGCAAGGAAAGCCACGACCATGGCAGCCATGGCCACGAGCTCCGTAGCTGAGTGAGAAAGGCCAGCAACGCGGGTAGGAACGTGCGGTCGTGGGTGGCGGCGTCAGTAGCAGGGGCGGTCGATGATGCCGTAAGCAGGAGGCGGCGGCGGCTGGTGAAGCTCGGCCGCGGCAGGTGGCTGTTGGTGCACGTGTAGGGGAAAAAGCGCGAGGAAGAAGAAGAAGAAGAAGAAGAGAAGAAAAAAAAAAGAAAAGAAAAAAAAGAAGAAAGGGAAAAATAAATGGGATTTGAGATTATTTCGGCGTGGAAGGTAACCAGGTATGTGGGTAAAAATTATTAGAGGTGTTATATGTTCAAGAATTTTTATATGGCTAAATTATTCGTGTTATACGGTTAGATTTACTTAATGTAAGTTACGATTTATTTATTGTCAGGAAAACATTTTACTTCGCAGCGGGAGTGCAAGAAAGGCAAGAAACGACTGTGTAAAGCCAAGCTCCCAACTCTTTCCTCTTGTTCTTTAATTCCCGTGAGAGACTTCGTGGTTTCTCGTATTTTATCCTCTCACTTACTCTAATTCAGCACCTAGCATTATTTATTGAGTTATTATTCATTTATTTTAATTTAAATTAAATCCAATACTTTTAGAATTTTAATTGTTGAAAGCCTACGGGGGTTTGTACCGCCCCCAGTCCTTTCGGAATGATGTCGAACCTAACTTAGGGACTAGGTTCCTAGATGTACGGGTTTATTTATGGATTTCTCGAGTTTATTTATGGTTCGGCTAGGGTTATTGAGCAGTGGGGCAGTGGTCAGCTGTCTGGTGGCGTTGGAGTAGACTATCGTACGACCCTGATGTGGACCATTGGGCGGACACTCCTAATCACTGACCGTTGATCGGTGTCGGACACTGCTGGTTAGCTCTGCCAGTATGTGATTTATTGCATGATTTGATATGTTGTATTACCGTTCATGGTTTGATATACACATGGGTACGAGTTGCATGTGGGGATATTCATTTATTGAGTATGCTTGGACACGGACATTCTAGCTTGGTTAGGTTGCATCCAGCACGGGCATATGCATCTCATGTGGTTTACTATATGGGCGGAGCATGGCCTGATGCCTGGATATATGGGCGCCAGTGTATCACGTTGATGCTCACTACGCCATTGCATTTTTTATATGCATTGAACGGGAGGACCATTTCGAGGAAGCCTACGGCTCGGTTATTCAGAGGCTCGGGTATCGGAAGGACCGATGCGAGCATTCGGGTGATGAGAGCACCGACCCGGGACAGTGCGCATAGGTTTGTTGGCGGTATTTGTTACCTTTTAGGGCAGTGTAAGCACCCCAGCCCGGATATCCACAACCACCCGGACTACCCGAACGGGAGCGCCTACGGGAGGAGAAAAATAATGAAACACGAGACAAAGACCACCCCGGCATGCATACATGAAAATAAGAACAGCAGAAGCAAAGCTCAAGACATGCATGCACTATGGGTACCCCCGCTAACACAGCGGTCACAAGATAAATAAATAAACACAAACTCCTGTGCCAACATACACGAGACTCGAGAAAACACCTGGCACAGTACAAAATAATAGAGCAAATTCTACTTAGACATCAGAGTGGATAGGGATTGACGAGACTGCCTGTACACCACACTGACTCTGCCGTTAAAGCTGACTCCCTTGCTAAGGCCCACGCCGCCACTACCTGGAATGATGGAAAGCAAGGTGAGTCGAGAGACTCAGCAAGCATAAGGAAGAAAAGGCATAAGGCTACACAAAACCAGAAATCTCACCCCAGAATAAACCCCCAGGTACACACAAGCCATGAGACGCTACAACACAACATCTCAATAGCATAACAAAACAAAAGCACATACCGGTCCTTGGGGCCCACATAAGACACTTGGCACCCAAGTCCCATACCAACCTGCCGCTGCCCTAAAAGGCAACAAATGTCTCCACAAACCTGCGCGCGCTGTCCCAGGCCGGTACTCCCGTCACCTGTATCCGTCGGTACTCCCGACAACCGAGCCATAGGCTCCCTCGGAACGGTACTCCCGTCCGAGAACTAAATACTACTAGTATCCATGCAATGCACATAAAAATGCAATGGCGTAGTGAGCATCAACGTGATACAAGGCGCCCATACATCCAGGCATCAGGCCATGCTCCGCCCACATAGTAAACCACACGCCATGCATATGCTCGCGCTGGATGCAACCTAACCAAACTAGAATGTCCGTGTCCAAGCATTCTCAATAAATGGATATCCCAATATGCATCCCGTACCCATGTGCATATCAAATCATGAACAGTAATACAATGTATCTAATCATGCAGTAAATCACATACCGGCAGAGCTAGTCAGCAGTGCCCGGCACCGGTCAACGGCCAGTGACTAGGGGTGTCCACCCGACGGTCCACATCAGGGCTGTACAATAGTCTACCCCAGCATCACCAACAACCGACCCCTGCCCTACTGCTCGATAGCTCTAACCGAACCATAAATAAATCTGAGAAAAACTATTAGAAAATCCAATAAAATCGTAAATAAACCCTCACGTCTAGGAACCTAGTCCCCAAACTGGTTCAGCATCATTCCCGAAAGGAGTGGGGGCGGTACAAACCCCCATAGGCTCACAACAAATAAAATGCTAGAAGTCTCGGATTTAATTTAATTAAAACAAATGAATAATAATTCAATAGATAAGGCTAAGTGCCAAAACAAAGTAAGGGAAAAGACTAAATACGAGAAATCACGGGGTCTTTCACGGGAATTGAAAAGCACGAGGAGAGGGTTAGGAGCTTGCCTTTACACGGTCGTTTCTTGCTTTTCTTACGCACCCGCTGCGAAGTAAAACGTTCGCTGGCAATAAATAAAATCGCAGCTTTAATTAAATAAATCTACCATGTAATATAATTAATTTAGCCGTCTAAAATCCCACGTAAGCGCACCACAATTAAAATCTCAACGAGTCTCATATTTATTCTAAATTAAATCATGTTAATAAAATCCTCGAAGCCAGCTTAATAAATTAAATTTAAATCGGATGACTCAAAATTCCATAATTAATAAACAAGCCGAAACAGACGAAGGGAGGGTATAAAATACGAGAAATCACAGGGTTTCTCCCGGGAATTAAAGAATACGAGGAAAGAATTAGGAACTTGCCTGAAATCAGCTGATTCCGACCACACTCGAGCTCCCGATGCAAATTAAATCATTTCCTAGCAAATAACACAACCGGGACCCAAATTAATTAATTTTAATCGCGTAAAATTTATAATTTAAACATATAATGCTTCTTCAAATTTTTACCCACGTACCTGATCACTTCCCATGCCGACAAATCCCAAAATTCATTTATTTTTTCCTTATTTATTTTTCTTTCCTTTCTTTTCTTCTCTTTTCTTTCTTTCTTCTTCTTCTCTTCTTCTTCCTTCTTCTTCCTTTCTTCTCCCACGCTCACGCTCACTGCTCCAGCGCCATTTTTCTTCTTCTTCTCTTCTTCTTTCCTTCTCCTTCTTCCTTTCTTCTTTCTTTTCTTCTTCTTCTTCTTCTTCTTCTCCTTCTTCTTCCTTTCTTCCTCTTCCCTGCGCCTTCTTCCTCGCCTGCACCAGCGGCCACCGTCGCTGCTGGTTGCTTGCTCGGCTGCCATGGCCGAGCTCTCGGCCAGCTCCCATGGCAGCCACCCCCCCTTTCTCCCTCTCTTTCTCTCTCTCACTGCTAAACTCTCTCCCTCACCCGATCTCATTCTCTCACTCTCTGCTCACTCTCTGCCCCTCCCCCTGTCTCTTCTCTGCTCACTTTGAAAAATATGGCCACTGGCCATTCCACAGCTTCCACGCACCTGCACACAACCACACAAAATTATATCATATTAATTATTTAATTAAACTTAATTTACACTTTTATTAATGTTGGGATATTACAGGCAGCGACAGGTTGGTATGGGACTTGGGTGTCGTGTGTCTTGTGTGGGCCCCAAGGACTAATACGTGCTTTATTTACGTTTTTATACTGTGATGTGCATCTCATGGTTTGTGTGTGCTTGGGGGTTAGTGTTCTGGGGAGAGTTTTCTGGATGTGCTCAGCCTTCATTTCTATATGCTTGCTGAGTCTCTCGACTCACTTTGCTTTCCATCATTCCAAGTAGTAGCAGCGTGGATCAAAGGCAAGGGAGTCAGCTTCTAGCGACAAAGTCAGTATGGTGTACAGGCAGTCTCGTCAGTCCCTATCAACTCTGATGGTTGAGTAGGATTTACTCTATTATTTTTACTGTGACAAGTCATTCCTCGAGTCTCGTGTATGTCGGCACATGAGTCTGTATTCATTTATTTATCTTGTGACCTCTGTGCTGGCGGTGTTTCTGTAGTGCATGCATGTATATGTGGCTTCGCTTTCGTTGTATTAATTTTTTGTGTATGCATGCTAGGATAGTTCTTATCTTGTATTTCATTCTTTTTCCTTTTGTAGGCGCTCCCGTTCGAGTAGTCCGAGTGGTGGGGATATCCGAGCGGGGGTTCTTACAATGCAACTCAATAGGCATAAAAAAAAAGTAAGAAATGACAATCCTATTTCACCAAAAGCAAATTTGGTTAAAGCATATGATATTACTATTGTGGTCATTTCTCAAGCAAATATTGTGACCAATGTGAAACATTGAGTTGTAGTCTCTAGGGCTACCAAGCAAATATGTGTAAACAAAAATGCATTTTTCTCTTACATTTTAGTAAGAGAAGGAGAAAAAACAGTTTCTCTTGGTGATTCAAGAACTACAAGAATTCTTGAAAAATGAAAAATTCTTTTCAAAACACGTCCGATAAGACTCTAGCTCTTATTGATGTACTTTGTGTTACTAATATTAGAGGTAACTTGGTTTTTGTATTTTTGTTGAGCAAGATTAGGGTTAAAGTGTTTTTTTAATTTGACAAGATTGTCATAACCAAAAATAATACTTTTGTTAGCAAGGCCTTTTGTATTTAAGGTCTTTTTGTGCTTAATATTTTTAAATTAATTAATGAGAATGCAACTTCTTTTGTTTAAACATGCTTGATTCTATTGATATGTGGCATGTTAGATTAGGTTGTGTAAGTGTTTCATATATTAAGGAAATTTAATCACTTGGATTTTTTACTAGAATAAATAATGCATGCTTGAATAAAGATATGTACTGAAACTAAACTAACTAAAAAAAAAACTATATAGTTATGTTGGAAGAGAATCTAAGCTCTTGAGTTTAATTCATATTGATATCGGGGATTTAAAGTAAACTATGGCTAGAGGAAGTAAGAAATATTATATTATATTTATAGATGATTGTTCTATATATATAAATGTGTATTAAATAAGAAATAAATATGAGGCCTTTAATATGTTTCATTTATACAAAATAAAAGTAGAAAACAAATTAAATAAAAAGAGAAAAACAATTAGATCAAATAAAAGAGGTGAGTATATTTTATTTAATGACTTTTGTTATAAAGAAGGAAAAATTCATGATGAGATTACTCCTCCTTACTCTCCTAAATTAAATGGCATAGCATAAAGGAAAAACAAGATTTAAAAGAAATGATAAATTCCATGTTTTTTAGTTTTAATGCACCTAATAATAATTTTTGGGATGAATCAATTTTATTTGCTTGATATTTACAAAATAGAATTTTTATAAGAAACTAATAAGACACCTTATGATTTATGGAAAGATTATACCTCTAACATGAAATATTTGAAAGTGTCACTATAAAAAAAAAAATCATTTTTAGAGATAGAATTTAGAGAGGAATTTATTTATGTCTCTATTAGAGACAGAATTAACAGAGACATATTTAGAGAGGAATTTTTTTTATCTCCAAATCAAAGACAGAATTAGTGATGAAAAAATTCTGGTTCTGAAAGTTTTTTTTGTCAGATTTGGAATTAGAGACATAATTTTTCTAGAATCAACTCCATTTTTTGCAGATTTTTTCTTTCTCTAAAGTTTTTTCATCAGAGATGGAATCAGGGAAGAAAATTTCTATCTTTGGGCCTGTTGCCCAGAAAATTATCCAAGAGAGGGTGAATTAAGTTTTTTAAAAATTAATAATTTTATCTATAATAACCCGTTTATTTGTGAATTAATGTGAATTCGGGTGTAACGAATTAATTGGAGAAAATTAAAATTTATCAAATGAGTTTCGGTAATTATTAGAAATTATTTGAGGTCGTTATGGAATATTTGGAGATTTAAGGGAAAATAATAGTTTATATTATTTTGAGGAAATAGGTAATTAATTATTTTGTTTGAAAGTATTTATGGAAATAAGGAAAGATTAAAATAAATTGATTTGGGTTAACTTCTGAAAGTTATTGAGGTTAAAGTGTAATTTTGGAAAGTGAAAATATCTTAAAAATATTTTGTGCAATTTATATACCAAGGGGGTGGCTAGAGCAGGCAGTTGAAGTGCGTGTGTGCAGGTGGGGAGGCTTGGCTCGTGCCTCGCTGGAAGCAAGGCAAGCTGGGAATTTTTATTCCCAGCCAGGTAGGCACTAACGGTGCCGTTTCAAAGCGCTCGCGCGCAGCCCCATGAGGGCCTAAGTGTACTCGAACGACATACACACTTCTAGCTCGCGAGCGACCAAGTGCACCAAGCAGGGCCTTGCGTGGCCTTGTTGTGCGCCCATGTGGCTAGCTCTTCTAGCCACCCCCTTGCTGTCTAAATCCAATTGTTTTGCCCCCCACGTTATTTCTACATTGTCCCTTCCCCTTAGCCTATAAATAGACCATGACATTGAGTGAAATGAGAGTCTTTAGGGGGAAGGTTTTGGGAAAAAATTAGGAAAAATTTTGGAGAAATTAAGAAAAATTCTGCCTGTGTGAGTTTGGGTTGTGGCATAAGCAATCCCGGTACGCTACAAGAATTAAGAAAATATTTAAGATAAGTTCTTTCCATATTTTGCAAGTTCAGTCTATCTTTTCTCAAGTTTATGTTTTAAATTTATAAGTTTTTATTCCTATCTTGCAAGTTCAATTTCTCTTAATGCAAGTTCAGGTTTCTTAATTCCCTATTTTTGTAAGTTATTTTGTGACGGCCCGCCACCCGAAGCCTGGACTAGCATATAGGATTCGTGTGGAGATCATCAATAGAATAATACATAAACAACTTAAATAAGAACATTTATAATCGCTCTTTGAAGTACCACATATGTACATCCATTCATGACATAATTACACAAGTTCTAGGCTTTCATTAGATACAAAACCCAAAGCCATGATCACAACAACATATACATAGGCCTTCAAAATATAAGAGACTGACAAGTTCTCAGTAATACAGCAAAAGATTTATAATGACCTTGTCTTTAAGTAATCTCTGTACACAGCTAAGTCCCTGGAGATCCACATTTGCTAGATTCACCTTCAGCCTTACCTTTGCCTTTTCTTGGAATAATGTAAGAAGCAAGAGAATGAGCCACAAGGCCCAACAAGTATAATAATAAATGATAATGGAAATCAGATTACAACATGAGTAATTCGCCATAGGGAAAAGGAATAAAGCCTAATAAGTCACGTACACCGGCCTCACAAACCAAAGAAAATATATGCACACATATAACTCCCATTAGCTTGTACAATTAGCAATGGACACTTGGGGACAGATAGCTCAACTCCCAAGGCGGTGCTCGTGAGCACAAATAACCCTCGAGGATAGTCAACTCACACCCAAGGTCACAACCATTTCAAATGCCAGGAGGTCATTGGATCCGGATAGCTCCACTCAAAAGGCGGTGCTCGCGACCACACACGGCCTTTGAGGCCAATCAGCTCCACCCAATACCTAGGCTAACACACACACACACACACATATAAATATATATACCATAACATGATAATGCATGAAACACACCCCCAAATATGCATCTCAACCATCTCTCATAATATTCATTCATGAGACCCCAAAACTCAAACCAAGTAATGCCACGGAACGTGGATTGGCTCTCAATCCTGATAGGTATGACTTTAAACCCTAGGGATACCCTTCAAATCTTGTCCAAATAATACCTATAATATGTAAAATTGAAGCCTATCGAGTCTAGTTTACAACGCTTTAAATGGTTCGTCAATCGGATATCTATAAAAAAAGTTATGACCGAAATACTAGAGGGTGCGCAGTGTAGAGTCGACTTACGGATAGTCGACTAATGAGAGCTCATTAGTCGATTGGACCAAGAGCTAATTTTTCGAAACTCACTAAATAGTCGACTATTGACCACCAATAGTCGACTAATGAACCCAGAAATGCACAGAACCATCCGAGAAGACCTCAAAATCACCCAAAACTCCCAACCATCAATCCCAACTAAATATAGGGTGAAAAAGACCCCATGTTAATGTCCAATTGAAATGAACAAGAATAAATGAAATTTGGGAAGGGTTTACATACTTAACCAACAACATGTATGTTCTCCCAAAAACATGGAGGTTTTCAAACTCCAACATCAATCCATCAAGCACAAAGGTATAGAAAAGAAGAGAGAAGTTAGAACTTACCTTAATCACCACTTTTAGGGACACCACTTGAAGAAGTTCCACCAAATCCACCACACTCTTCCTCAACCTAAATTAGGGAAACCACAAGCAAGAGAAGATGAAGATGGTGAAAATCCAACACTCAACCAAACCAAAACCCTCTTGGAGCTTGATTACCATGGGAAGAAGAAGAAGAAGAATGAAAACCCTAGTTGCTCCCCCTTTCTTCCTCTCACGAGCGTCCCTCCTCCAATTTCCTTCTTTTGTCCATTTTTCTCCTCTTTCCTCACTTATATATATATATATATACTATTATTAACCCTTTATTAAACAAGTAAAACCATTTTCATTTATTAAACTTTGTCCAATATTCAATCAAGATTTCATGATTCATATTACAATATTTTTAATATCTCAAATTCCATAAAATGCTTATTTACATATCTTACAAAGTCATGGATCCCACTTCTATTAGAACTAACCATTTGATCTTTTTTCCACATTCTCTCTACTTTGGTCACATTACGTAAAAATAACACGTACAATGTCCCAATGTCATTACTCAATCAATTAAATATTTCTTCCCCAAATTAATATAATCCGACCAAATAACGAGTCGTTACATATTTCCCACTTTACAAGTAATTTTCCATTACTAGTAAACCATTTTATGGTTCTCATTATACCTCATGAGTCTCAAATAGGGCTTGAATCACCCTATCTTTCTTTGGAAATGATGCTTTATTGAGAACATGAAAGGGTTTGATGTTATCTTGCATGAATGTTGTCCTATTGTGCATATTGCTTAGTTAATCGTATGTCAGTTATATATGAGAAGTTATTATAAATATGCATGTTATGATGATGCATGAAGCATGTGCATGAAAATAATTTTTAAAAATATGTTAAGGTCTCATGATGCGTGCAGCGGACGAGTCTGTAGGATATATCCACAGAGAGAGGTTCGGCTTAGAGTTGGACTTCGGTCCTAGGTTTATTATATGGACTTCGGTCCTAAGGTTTTAGAGTTCGGTCCCATGGTTTTGGACTTTGGTCCCATGATTATAGTTTTAAGAAGATTGCATATGAGAATGGATGCATGTTTCATCATATTATCATGTGAAAGTACCTTAAATGGCATTCATGACTCTTTTGCTTCTCAATACCCATAACTCTTATGCTCGCTTTCTTCCAGTTATATTTGATGGGCCTTGTGGCTCATATTTGATTACATCATTCCAGATAAGGGTAAGGTTAAAGAAGAGGGCGAGTCAAGCGGATCTGGAGCCTTGGAGTAGAAGTGTGTACAAAGCCGTCTCAAGCAAAGGTCATTGAGGGGTTATTTTGTGTTATGTATTATTAAGTTATGCTTGTTCTAGGTTGTACCCCTGAGGGGATATGGTGGGTTTGTGGACCCTAATGTGGTGTGTAATATTAAGTTACGTTTGTGGGTATGTGGACTCTAATGTATATGTCTATGAGTAAGAATGTATGAGTGTGGCTTCCGTTGTTATAACAAGGAGGATGTGTAATACTTTTAGTTGGTTTTGGCATATATGTCATATTTTTGTGGGTCCCTAGTTAGGGGCGCCTACATTATCTCTTTTGAAAACTCTTAAATTTGTTATCTTAATATGTGGCGATTGTAATAGGATTGATAACAATAAAATCACACAACCACAAGAGAAAGAGCCTAATCTTCTATCTCAAGACTTAGTTTGAGATTCTCAAAACTTAGCTTGAGGTTCCACTCGCAAGAATCAAAAATAGCTTTTAATTTGAGATAAAACTAACATACAATCTCTTGTTTATGTAAGAACCACTAGAACACTACTAGCAAATACAATCCCCTTACACAGTAAATGAATAAAAATAATAAACTTACAATCAGAAACAATTACAAACAAGTTACCATGGTTGAGAATTTTACTAGTTAGCACACTTCCAACACTTTGAACCTTTTCACTTTCGTTTGAATGCTCTATCAAGTTTATTCTATCTTGAGCCTCCATACTTACCCAATATATATACATCTTTCAAACAAACTAGCAGTTAAAGAAATGATTAAAATAAAGTTTGAAATTCAAAAATTATTTTAGGCTTTTTCAAATAACAAGGAACAAAACAAAGAAACATATCTAAAAGCAACTCACTTTTAATTTAAAATAAATTTACTTTTTGCATGAGTAAGAAATACATTTATCAAGATATGAAAATTCAAATATAAACTTTTAAGATATAAATGATTAAAATAAAGAAACATATCTAAAAGCAATTAATCTTTAATTCAAAATAAATATACTTTTTGCATGAGTAAGAAATGCATTTATCAAGATATGAATATTCAAATATAAACTTTTGAGATATAAATTATCAAAACAAGAAAACATGTCTAAAAATAATTCACATTTAATTCAAAATAAATTTACTTTTTGCATGAGTAAAAGATACATTTATCAAGATATGAAAATTCAAATATAAATTTTTGACACATAAATGATTAAAATAGGGAAACATGTCTAAAGACAACCTATCTTGAATTCAAAATAAATTTACTTTTTGTAACCACTTTTAATTCAAAATAAATTTACTTTTTACATGAATAGAAAAATATTTAAATCATAAAAATATTTTTGTTATCATCAAAATCTTATTTACTTACTATTGAGCTTAACAAGGCCCAAAGACGAAAAGATTTGAATAGAAGATTCAACGATTACCTAAATTTTGCATCCCATTTAGAGTCGGTGTAGGAATAATCTTCCCATCCTTGACATCCCCCGTAACTGTATCATCAGGATGACCCCTATTCAAGTTTTCATTATGATGACTGTGAGACCCACCTGATTTATCTACCAGTTGATATTCTCTGATTAAACCCTGTGAGACACCATTTGAATTGTCGTGATTATTTCCACTGACCACATCCAAAATTTCACTGCCCAAGTGCATGTTGCTTGACTTCATCCTGCCCAAATTTAACCCATAATTTAACCCACTTTGCCTAAATTTTTCATTAAATAAAGAGCATTGGGTGCTCCATCCTCAATTCACAAGTCTTTCCTTTTCCAACCAGCCAAATATTGAAGACGAGCAACTGCCCAACGCTCCCTGGAGTCGGGTAACAAAATAAGAGTAACTCTAGTTGATAATGTAATACCCCATATTGGCATAAGGTTACCACATAAGTTAAGTGAGTTTAAAAAATCCAAAAATTGGCTTGATAGTAAAAATAAGTCATCGAATCGATCGCAAGAAGTACCCTGTAACCTTGATGTCTAGGGAAAATAATATGGTATTGACGAGCATCCCGAGATAGGATTTATGCTATTAAAAGAAATCAGAATCAAAACTATTTTCGATATAGATGTGATTCAAGCTGAAAAATTGAATCGTCGTAGGAGACTTCCAGAAAGTCAACAGAACCTTGTGGGAGCTCCAATTTTATGTAAGCATCAACCCTAAACTGGTTTTGGGATGAAAGAAAAGGTCCTGTGAGGGCACAGAGACGAAACGTACTTATCAAGTATACTTGGAATTATTAATTTTGAATTTTAAGTATCTTGATGATTATTAATTCAATATTTTAGGGTGTAATAGCAATTGTGCAAAGTTTAAAATGGGATTATGAAATTAATTGAGGGTATGGCTTTAAGGTGATGTGAGGTATGGTGAGTTAGTAAGAGTTATGATTGTGGATTTCAAAAGTTAATCCATTCTAGGTTTGGATCACTTTGGAGTCCAAACCTATAAATAGGGTCATGGGGTTGTTCTCAAAACCATTCCATTTGAGAGAGGTTGAGTGAAGGATTTGTGCTTGAGAAAGATGAGAGAAATTTGCAAAAGGAATAAGGAAGGTTGGAATAAAATTGAGGTTATGCACGAGAATCGAGGTGGTCTAAGATATGTTCAAAGTGAGAGTTCCTGATCGAAGTTTTATTTTATTGTGAGTGGTTTTTATCCTAGATTTGATTTACTGTGAGTGTTCCTACCTAAAACTTGATTTATTGTGAGTAGTTCTATCGAAAACTTGGTTTACTGTGAGTGTTTCTACCTAAAACTTAGTTTATTGTGAGTGGTTCTACTGAAAACTTGGTTTAATGTTAGTATTCCTACCTACAACTTGGTTTATTGTAAGTGGTTTTACCGAAAACTTGGTTTACTGTGAGTGTTCTGACTTAAAAACTTGATTTATTGTGAGTAGTTCTACCAAAAATTTAGTTTTATTGTGAGAGTTTCTACTTCAACTTGGTTTATTTTAGGTGGTTCGACCCTATAATTGATTTGTTTATACAAATGATTTGACCTGCAATAGGTTAGTTTCATGTGAGAGGTTCATCCCAAATTGTTTTATACTTGTGCGTTATAAATTCATGCATTGAAATGTTAATTTTAAATGATCCATGTTATGTGTTGCGGCATTGGCATGTTTATGAGTGGCCCATGTGGGTTGTCAACCTGTGTTGTGGAACTTGAGTGATAGCACTCGTCATGCGTGCCGAGGATTAATGCTATGTGACCCACTTGGGACGTGACTGAGACAGACTTCACCCTATGGTACTCAAATGACGGGGTTGAGAGTGGACACCACCCCAGGTTCCATTGAGAAATAGCATTATTGCCTAGGTGGACGTTGATTCCGAGGATAGTGTTGATCCTCTTATGGCCAAGGTTGTGTTGAAATTATGAATGCTTTTGAGTAGGAACGTAATATCTGACATGATATAAGGGTGATGCCCGGGTTTATATGTTGAGGTTGTCCTTCTTAAGCAAGATTGTGTTATGCCAATGTGTCGATGAGGTTGTGTTGCCTTAAGAGAGATTGCATTTTTCCCTATTAGGGTTAAGTGCTATGTGGGATTCTTTTGGGCTGGGACATGTCGGGATACGTTGGTTTTGTTTCATGGTCTTGCATATATTCATGAAAATGTATTTGAACTCTCACTTAGATGATTCAACATCTAATTTGAATTATGTCTCTGTAATATTTAAACGTTCCAAGTGAAAGCAGTGCCACTAAAGGAAAAAGGGTTATCGAGATGTAGCCGTCATTTACGTTGACAATTTTTAGCGTAGATTTTGCCTATGTTTGAAGTGTTTAGTAGTTGTTGTTGAGAGATGAATCTCTATATATTTTGTTTTGAAGATGTCATGTCAAACGATGGTTCGATTTCTATATGTTATGAATAAAGTGAATTTGGTTATGTGAAATTTGAATTTCGATCTTGCTTTTGCTAATGTGATGGTGTACCTGTCTTAGCTTATTCATTTTAAGTTTGATATGTTGAGAAGATAGAATGGGATTGTCGAGATTTGATTTAGATTGAGTGCATGTTGAAAAAAAAAATCCCCAAGATTTATTGTTAACACACATTAGGAAAAAATGGGGCGTTACAAACAAGTAGATTCGTAAAGGCCCTACTTCCTCTTTGCCTCATTTGGAATAGAAAGAGATGGAGCAACCTCTACCTTCTCTAGTCTCAGTTTCTACTCATGGTTCCCTGTGTAATACCCAAGAAAATTGGATTATTTGAAAATAAGCGTTTTATTAGAAAAATAAATTTTCAGGGAAGATTGGTATCTAAATAGTCCAAAAAATTGACCAAATCGACTGTAGGGAGTACCCTAGAGCCGAGATGCCAAAGGAAAATGATATGGCCGTGATGAGTATTTCGAGACATGATTTATGGCATCGAAAGAAATGAGATCGGGAACAATTTTTGGTACAGCTAAAATGCAGCTACTAATTAGGTTGCAATACCGAATTGTTATAGACGACTTCTAGGAAGTCAACGGAATCTTGAGGGGGCTTCGATTTTTCATAAAGAATAACCCTTCAGTAGTTTCAGGAAGAAACGAAGAGGTTTAGGGCTAAAACGAAGATTTGGGCCTAAGTGCAGTTTTTGAAAATTGCTAGAGAAAGGTCAAAATGATGTTTTTTTGGAATCTTCCGGGGTCAAATAGATGTTTTAGGACTTGAGGGACTTATAGGCAATTATCAAAAGTTGATGGGCTTGGTGAAAGAGGGCCAAAATGAGAAAACCAAAATTAGTGGGGTAAAAGTGCAAAAACTCAAAAATGGCAGCATGGGCAAATCTGACTAGCACATGGCTAGTCGGCCATGGCCAATTTCGGCCACAGGGATGGCACGAGGGATGGTCAGGGAGCATCTTTTGTAAAGGAATGGGCCGACAACGGCCACTGGTTGGCTGGAAAAGCAAGAAAAGCGATTGAAAGTTCAGTCGTTTTTATCAAAGCCTACAAATGGCTATTTTGGTCGGCAATGGCAGATTCCAGGTTGATCTAGGGTAGGTAAACCTTCCTAAGGCAACGAGTTGGCCGAGAAAAGGCTTTTGGAAGCTCGATTTTACTTATAAATAGGTGTCTATGGTGGCCGATTTTGGAGCAGAATTGAAGCTCCAAATCGAGGCCTTTTTCGAATAAATTGAGAGTCAAAACCATGGGGCTTTTGTTGCCCATGGCTTGAGGTTTATTTCTGTGCAATTTGGAGCATTTTGGTTGAGATTTGAAGGTTGTTCGAAGCCTCGCCGAAAAATGGAAACAGACCACCTGGTTGAGCCTTCAAGCGGTCGGTTGGACGTGCTCCGATGCTCCTTTCGAGCCTTAAGATAGACCATCGTGATCGACTGGTCAAGAGGAAGAAACTGGTGGAGAGAACCAGCATCGCCGGCGCCGGAAAAGACGACCAGCGCTTGCTGGTCACGCGCAGGTCTCCACTCACCACCACTCGCCCTGGGCGTGTGCGGGCATGTGGGTTGGCCAAAAATATCTGGAAAAAATCTTGAAAAATCAAGAAAATATTTTATAGAGGTCCGTGCAAGAATATTTGGGTTTGGGCTTCCCAATGTCTTGGTTTTAGCATCAAAAAGCCTCGTTTTGTGTGAAAACGCAACATCCGGGTAAATTTAGTATTTTTCCCTTGAAGTTCATAGTCTATTATGAATTTTTGTGGAAATAGATTTGAGAAAATAGTCTCGATGGTATTTATTGAAATTTTTTGAAGGAAAAATGAAGAAAAATGAAAGAAAATGAAATATTGAGATATTTAGTAATAAAATATCATTTTTATGATTGAGATGATCAAGGAGATGTGATGGGTGCAACTTTCGAGAGTTGACACGAAAATCGAGGTCAGGCACGCATATCAAGGCAATGCGCACTTTTCGATGTGTCTTGATCTTTGGACAAATGTGAGTTTTCCTATCCTAACTATGGTTTTGTGAGTGGTTTTCTCACAAGAACTTATATTCATGATATGTTCGTTATATATGCATGTTGTTATGAATGCAATATTCATTTTGTCATATTACATGGAAAGTCGTGATAATTGCATGACATGATGTTATTGTCATATTGATGTTTGTGTATGGGAATAGAATGTCGCCCCCATAGTATAGCCGTAATTCTCCTAGGGCAACGATGGAATAACGTTAGGCTTATTCTGTAAAGGTTTGGGATTTGCCTAGGATTTCGTGCCGGGCTGGTGGGCCTGGGAAGTTACATTAAGGGCACATATTGATTATTGATCATGTTATGCATCATGCATTCGTATATATATATTTTAAACCCTCACTAGAAGTTTCATCTTCTAATGGGTTATGCCCCTGGAATATTCGACGTTCTAGTTTAGACTTATAGCTTAGGCAAGGAACAGGTTGAGATGAGACGGCACGTGATGAAGTGGCCGATGGATTCAGCGAGCTGATTTAGATATGTTTTAGCTTATACTTTATTGATGATTAGTCTTGTTAGAATGTTTATGGAATCTTCATCTATTTTATATTTGAGAATATGATGTAATATATTGTACGAATTATTTATGATATAATATAAGGTGAATTTAGGTATGTACTATATCAAGTTTCAATTATTGTTTCCGCATATTGTGAATGATTTGCTGGGGGTTTTGTTTGGAATTCGATACTTGGGATTTAAATTATATATCGAAAAAGAAAAAAAAAATAATTTATGTATATTTATCTCTCATTACATAATCAAGAGCATGAGCACAAGATAAATATTTTTAAATATGCTCAATTCCAAGAAAGCAAGAAAAAGAAGGGGATTTTGAATACTCTCAATCTTTCTTGTAATACCCTATGTCTTATATATATTTTCATTTTAACCTTTTCTCGCATTACTTTTTATTAATATTACCCTACAATAATGGTTAAATTGTAATAAGTGTACAATTTTTTAAAACAATAAACACTTATTACACTTTATTTTTAATTGTCAAATAATTTTATTAATTGATAATGAATATGTCGATATTTAATCAAATAATAAAATATTTAAAAGTTAAGAACAAAATATAATAAACGTACGTATCATCTAAAAATAATAAATTAATTACAGCTTAAACATTATTCAAAAGTGAATAATTAGAAGCAGCGCCCGTCGCTATAATGGGGAGGAAAGAAAAGTAAACAAGATGAGAAAAGGGAACAAGTGGCTTACCGCGAGAGGAAGACTAAAAGAGAGGTAGGTCATCTTGTCATGTGGGGTGCAGTTTATGGGCGTCGATTTTCGGTAGAAATGGGCCAACAATTCAAACACCCGTAATCTTCTGCCATCCATCCCCGGGCTCCGTAACTGGAATACATGCGTATGCTTTGCTGCTCCGATTGGCTGGACTTGTTCCTGTAAGACAGACGTTGCTTAATAATTCGTCCCTCGGTCTGCTCCATATCAACTTGACTAAATACATTAATTAATTATTTAATGGATAGTGGATGCACATCTCTCTCATCCATCCTCAGCCACCGCAGCAACAGGAATCCTTCCAATATTTTCTATCTATCTATCTATCGATCCGCTTCTTCTCTTCTCTATTTTGTCTTTTTGTCTCATGTATAATTCAAACAGCACCCATCTCCCCTCCTGCATACGTGCACTAAAATTACTGGTCAGCAACAACGGAGCATATAATAAAGCTATAGCCATTTTGCCATGCATAATAATGAGGCCACATATATATATATATATATGCATGCTTGTTGATTAGCTACTTTCATCTTCAAAGGTTTCAAGACTTTCCTAACAATATTCCATTATATGATTTTATATCAAATTTAATTCTTCTAAATGGGTTTTTTTTTTTTTTTTATAAAAAAATTGCTCTACGGTGTTAAATAACTCATCAAGTTCAAAGTTGATAAATATCACTATTAATTAGAGTGGTTAGCCCTGTAAACCTAAAGTGTCATGAGATCAAGTCTCATAACTTTTAATTGTTCCCCTGCCAAGTTTCAAGTGTTGGCATAATCTTATTTATTAAAAAAGATTCAAATATGATATCAATAAGTCACCTATAAATATATATGTGTTCCAACGCAGAAAAAATACTGAATTGGTATAGGTTGGAATCATGGAAGCGTTATAAAAATTATGATACAAAATTGATATTTTCATAATTGTGAAAATTCCTTCTTTTGAATATGTTTGATGGTGATGAATTATCACATTAATTTGTATCAAATTTTTGGGAAAAGAACTTTGGTAGAAAATTCTTCAAGCAGGCCATTGCATACTTCCATGAACAACCCTTGCTTCTCTCACTACTATGTCCAAAGCCGACTCAACTAATTTTGGAGTTTTACTCGAAAAAAATTGTTAGGCTTTTTTCAAGAATATTAATTTTTTTATAAAAAAATAAATAATACACCTTTTACAAAAAAATTACATCATTTTATTAAATTAAAAAAAAATTGAAGTTCAATCAACTACAATATATGATAATCTCTTAACAATAATAAAATTTTAATTAAAATATAATGTCTAAGAGATCAAAAAAAGTCAAACAACCTACTACAATAAATAAATAAAAAATAAAACTATTTTTCTTTTAAATTCTAAGAAGATTGGTGCAAATCAAGTAAAAAGCTATCAATTCCTATTCTCCTATTAAATGAAACAAAACAAAAAATTAAATTGATAACATTAAAAAGATAAAATTCAAATATGCGTTGAACTATGTTCAGTTTTTTATAAAATCAATTCTTATAAAACTTCTTTCCATAGAAACCACTAAAATTGGAATTGTGAACAATATTCTATAAACAATATATGCATTCCGAAAATAATCAATTCTTTTAATGTAATGAAGAATTTTCATTGGACTATTTTTTTCCTCTTGAAAAGTTTCTCTTTAACACTTTTAATTTTAAAAATAAATCTAAATCATCTATATGAACGTTTTCAAGATTCAAACAATATCCTTTTAAAACATCTTCGTCCATTGATTTTAATTTCTTGAAATTGAATAGAAATCTATGTTTTTCATATATTCCAAATTGCTCAAAACTATTTTGAAGTGAAAAAATAACTTGATCAATCATGTAAATAAAATAATCAACTCTAAAGGATTTTTTAACATATTGTGTTTTATCATTATCAATATTTTTATCAAATTATTTTTTCTTACGAATCACACATTTTTCAAGAAATATGGGTGTTCTACTTTCATTTTATTTGCAAGTCTTTTGGCAAAAATTATAGCAGATTGAAATTTTTTATTCTTATAATTTAAAAAAAAAAAACTTTTTACTTAATCTATAATATCGTCAATATACATATCATCACTTTAAAAGTTCATATTAATTGAATTAATTAATAATAAAATATTTACCAAATAGTCATGTCTAACAAAAATTTAAAATTCTTTAAATTTTGGGTTCAATTTTTTAATAAAATATATTTTTTAATATATATATATATATATTACAAAATTTTGAATTTTGGGGCTTTCAAAATTTTGGGCCCATGCGCCGTCGCCTAAATAGCCTTATGGCTGAACCATCTCTGCCTATGCCTATATATAGCCACCCACTTCCACCATCCCAACCACGACAAACTTATCACTTATCAGTACTAACAAAGAGAGAAAAAAAAAATGAGGTTGTTGTGGGCACTCGCTTTGTGCTGCGTTATCTCCCTGGTGGGAGAGTCGGCGGCCCAAGACGACATTAATTCTCTTATCAGCAAAGGCCTCTTCGAGAAGATGTTGAAGCATCGCAATGATGGCAAATGCCAGGGTAAAGGGTTCTACACTTACGAGGCTTTCATAGCTGCCGCCAAGTCCTTCGGAGCCTTCGGAACCACCGGAGATATCAATACCCGCAAAAGAGAGATCGCCGCTTTTCTTGCTCAGACTTCCCACGAAACTACCGGTACGTACGTTCTTCTTTTTTACTCCTATCTTTTTAATTAGATTAAATAATAACAGGTTCGGAAAATTTAATGTTTCTTATTTATACTGAAATAATTAATTATTGACATGGATGGATCATATACATACATATATATATATATATAGGTGGGTGGGCGTCTGCACCAGATGGCCCATATGCATGGGGGTACTGTTTTATTAATGAACAAGACAATTCTGACTACTGTGTTCAAAATCGACGGTGGCCTTGTGCTCCTGGCAAGAAGTACTTTGGACGAGGCCCTATCCAAATCTCATAGTGAGTAACTCTCTCTCTCTCTCTCTCTCTCTCTCTCTCTCTCTCTCTCTCTCATTTTGTGAATTAATCATGATGAGCTGAATTCTCGCGTGATGCATCATGAACTTGGCAGCAACTACAATTATGGTCCAGCGGGGAAGGCCTTAGGATCGGACCTGTTGCATAACCCAGACCTCGTTGCAACCGACGCAACCATATCCTTCAAGACAGCCTTCTGGTTCTGGATGACTCCACAGTCACCGAAGCCTTCGTGCCATGACGTCATTACCGGCAAATGGGCGTCCTCTCCGGCGGATACAGCAGCCGGCAGGGTGCCTGGCTATGGGATGACCACCAACATCATCAACGGCGGAATCGAATGCGGCAAAGGCGCTAATGCGCAGGCTGACAACCGGATTGGATTCTACAAGAGATACTGTAACATTTTGGGCGTGAGCAATGGCAATAATCTGGACTGCAACAACCAGAAGCCTTTTGCTTAGGCTTAATTAGCCCCCTCAGTGACTGTGATTCTTCATATCACAGGAATCTAATGTAGCGATGTACTTGCATGCATCATATATGAATAAAAATATTCAGTATTTGCGACATATTCATGAATTGTGAATTCGTGGGCTTTTTTCTTTTATCCCATTTCCTTTAAAGCAAAAATTAGTATTTTTTAAAGAAAAATTAATATTTCTGTATAGATTTTCTGTGTAAACAATTCAAACAAACTGAATTGCCAGACAGAGACATAGCTAAGCCACGATGTATAAGAAGAGCTGTAATCACAATAAATTTAAATTTTAAATTTTAATCAATATTAAAAAATTTATATATTAGTCTTGAAAATATAATATCTTAAATCTTAATTAGTATTAAAAAACTTATGCATTAGTCTTGCATTAAATTAAATGTAATGATTGATTAATTATTAAAATAAAATAATTTATTATATTAAATATTTATTTATAAATTATAAATATAAATTAAAACTTTTAAATGTGAGGAAACATAGATTTTTCAATACTAATTAAAAATTTATTTAAAAATTTTTAATTTCTGATCTTAAAATTTAATTTTTGCATAATAACAAAATTTTAAAAATATGAATTTTGACTTATTTTTCTTTTACTATGTATTAATTTTCTTCGTAGTCTTACAAATGCGATCTATTAAATCTTAATTAACATTGAAAAATCAATACATTAATATTTATTTTTTAATAATTGATTAATTAATTAAAAATAATATTATAAATATTTTTGATTAATAATATTTATAAAAAATATTTATTTATAATTCATTGAAAAATTATATATCTATATATGACTTAATTAATAATTTAAATTGTCTATTCAAATTTCTTATTAATAATATTTATTTAATTGATAATAAAAAGTTTTTATCGGAGATCTCCAATTGTTTTGGAATAATAAGTATTAAATGCAATTATTTTTATTTTATATAAATAAATAATTTTCTATGACTTAATTAATAGTTTAAGTTGTCTATTCATATTCTTTAGAAATAATATTTATTTTTGATTGATTGAGGGATTAATTGAGGAATTAATCAAAAATAATATTATAAATATTTTTAATTAATAATATTGATAAAAAATAATAGATATTTTAATTAAATAAGAAATTAATTGATGAGAAGATTAATTAAATTTAAAATTAAGTTATAAATAAATATTATAAATAGTATTGGAAGCCATACTTACTTTTTTAATTTAATTACTATCTTTAATTTATTAAAAAAACACAAGCATTTAATTATTGCTACTTTTAGTAATTAATGTAAATTTTGGGGAGAAAAATTCTTTTACAAACTATCCTACTTTTATATATATAAAGATAATAAAATATAAATAAATAAACTTCATTATTTTTATCAATAATATTTTATAACAATTCTGATTGCATATCATGCGTATACTGTGAATCAAATGATTTTTATTATTTCTTCCGCTAATTGTACTACTTGATGACATTTTATTATCTCTCTCTCTCTCTCCTCTCTCTCTCTCACACATTGAACACACATATATGGTGATCATGTCGTTTGTGAATTTATCATGATGAGCTGAATTCTCGTGCATGATGCATCATGAACTTGGCAGCAACTACAATTATGGTCCAGCCGGGAAGGCCATAGGATCGGACCTGTTGCATAACCCAGACCTCGTTGCAACCGACGCAACCATATCCTTCAAGACAGCCTTCTGGTTCTGGATGACTCCAGAGTCACTGAAGCCTTCGTGCCATGACGCCATTACCGGCAGATGGACGTCCTCTCCGGCGGATACAGCAGCCGGCAGGGTGCCTGGCTATGGGATGACCACCAACATCATCAACGGCGGAATCGAATGCGGGAAAGGCGCTACTGCGCAGGCTGACAACCGGATTGGATTCTACAAGAGATACTGTGACATTTTGGGCGTGAGCTATGGCAACAATCTCGACTGCAACAACCAGAAGCCTTTTGATTAGGCTTAGCCCCCTCAGTTGCTGCTGATACTGCTTTGCTGGGCCAATGTCCAATGATTAAATAAAAATGGATTCCAACGCCATGTTAATTACTACTAAACAAGCGTTTCAATAAGTGACTCTGATTCTTCATGAATTGCGACATATTCCTGAATTGTGAATTCGTGGGCTTTTCTTTTATCCCGTTTCCTTTAAAGCTAAAATATGCATTTTTTAAAGAAAAATGAATATTCCTAGATAAATTTCCTGTGCATGTAAACAATTAAAACAAACAAAATAACCAGAAAGAGATATATATGTAAGAAAACACAAACTAAGCCGCTTTGATGGTTTTTTCCTTAATAATAAAACATAAATAAATGAACTTCATTAATTTTATCAATAATATTTTATAAAAATTCTGATTCTATATATATCATGCCTAGACTGTGAATCAAATGATTATTATTATTTCTTCCGCTAATTGTACTACTTGGTGACATTTTAATTGTCAGCCGGCCCAGTAGGGATCCATTGGGATGCTCAAAAAGCAACGGTAGTTATCTATCTATTGGGCCTTCCATATTGGTTTGGGTTTTGGCATATACTCAACAGGCCCAACACACTAATGCTGGAGCTAGCAAGCAGAGGAGGAGAGAAATGGGGAAAGCTGGAATTCATTTGTGTTGGTTTTTGATTTTTTTATATTTTCTTTTTAGTTAAATTTAGTGCAATTTTATTTATTTTTTAAATTTAATTATTAACGTTTTTCAAGCAAAAAAAATATAAATTATAAATATCTTAAAGACATCTTAAAAACTTTTTGTCTACATGTGAGTCGGATGGTTATTTATTTTTTTTAATTATTTTATTATGAATTAAAAAAAGTAAACAAGATATGTCAAAAAAATTGGACCGCCTGAATTGATGGGTCCTAGATATGCGAAGGAAATGGAATTGATCTCGCAATTACTTTTCTTATTGTAAATTAAGAAAAGTAAAAAGCAAATTGATTTTTTCAGCATGTGTTCCTTATAAATGTGCCCACAATTCTAACATCATTAATCAATTTATCATTTTACCCTTTTTATTTATAATGATTAGAAGTAAATTGAGGATAAAATGGTAATTTCACCTGACAATTGTAAGATAACCTTATATCAAGATAAAATTGAAATAATTTTCAAATCAAAATATGGAATTATTAAGATAAGATTAAAAAATATTTCAAAATTTCTATCAGACAGTTTAATATATATACATTTTTAAAAAGTTTGAAATTCATTGAGAATTATATTTTTTCTTCCAATATGTTTGTTAAATACATATGATAAGCACTAAGATAATGATTTTTTAACAAAATATTTCTATTACCAAATTCTTCCAAAACTGTATGTTAGCATCAATAACAATATGATTAAATTATGATTAATGTGAATTTTCAAAAAATAAAAAATAGTGTTTTATTTTCTAAATCTATATTCAAAAATAGATTCTAAAAATACTCAAAAGTAGAAATAATTATTAGTGGAATTAAAATAATTTCACTTAGATAATTAAAATTTATCAAAACATATTTTCATATTAGATAATAAAATATAAAATTAAATAAAATAATTTAAAAAATAAGTGAAAGGAATTTGAATTAGATAATAAAATATATATAGAGAGAGATAGAGAGAAATTTAAATTTTAAAAATTAGTGAAATGAATAATGTCATTTAAAATTTAAAAATTACCAAAAATATGAAAATTTAAAATTATCTTAAATGACATTACTTATAAAACTTATTAAATAAGTTCTTTTAAAATCAATCTTATTGTAACCAATCTAGTTCCATCGCACAAACCAACTAAATGATCTATGTTCCTCAGTAGCATGACAGATTCAGTTCATGGTTTGGCACACCAGAACAAAACTCAAATAAATATTCATTTGCATTTGATCTGTATGTAGAATCAAAACTCAAATAAGTATTCATTTCAGTCGAAGTATGCAACATCATGCATTCATTTACGAATTCAACAACATTCAGCGCCGGTGCTAAGATAGCCCTTCCCTGCAGATACGACGTGTCACAAACATTGTTTGTAAGGGTTGGATAAGTGTTAGTCACAATGCATCTATTGGATTATCGTAATCAGTAATCAAAAGATCATTTGGTATCTCAACATTTGCATGGCCATCATTAGGACCGCTTATAGTACCATCTCCAATGTTGGAAATCCATTCGGAGAACACCTTCAACCAAGCACATTCACTATCTGATTCAAGATTCTGGAGCCTCATATTCTTAGTCAAACTCAAAATTGTACAATCTCTCCACAAATACAACGAATTGATAGATGCAAGGAGAATATCTTATCTACTTCCTTTAGGAATTACATGCAAGATTTGTTGAAAATCTCCTCCAAAAACTATTGTCTTTCCTCCAAATGGTAATTCCATACTCATTGGATTGTTGAATCTCAAAATGTCTCTCATGCTCCTATCTGGTGCTTCAAAACAATACTTATTCATCATAGGTGTTTCATCCCAAATAATGAGTTTACACTTTACAATTAATTCTATAAGAGGACTCCCTTGTTTAATATTGCATGTTGAATCTTCATTTGGATTTAGTGGAATTGTAAATTTAGAATGAGTCGTTTTACCACCAGATAATAGAAGAGACACTATTCCACTTGACGCCATATTAAGTACAATCTCTCCCTTTGATCTTAGAGCTGTAGATAAAGTTTTTCAAACAAATATTTTCCCTATTCCATCGTAACCATATAAGAAGAAACACCACCTTTGTTAAATTCAACTACCATCATAATTGTATCATATGCGTGACGTTGTTCATCATTTAATTTATAAACCAATATCTTGTGCTCTATGCTCAAAGATTTTCAATCATATCGCAACTCATCCTATTTAAGTCTATTTCGAAAACTTGAAAAGTATTCAGAACCTGGAAATGGCATTGAAATAAGCTCTCACAAACTTTTCCCACTGCTCCGCAATATCTTTTCAACTTCCACAAGAGAATAATTTATTATTTCATCAGTACTCAATTCCAATTCTGCATATATGCAAAAATAATAAATATCTTTTTCGTAAAAAAAAAAAGCATAATTTTTGAATTTTTTATGATTTTAAATAAACCATTTCATAATTAATATAATACCTTGATGTTGCAAAACGTTTCGTCACATGTATAGTATATCATTTGATAGATACTCTTAAGATTTTTTCCAAACATACTCAGGTCTTAACAAAGATTTAGACAATAATAGAGTGGCGAAAAGTCTTCATAGACTATCTGCAGATGCCCAATGGCTCACCTCGACAATTTCATCAATGTATTCTTCGTCGTCATCTAACAAACCCAGGGCATAGCAAGCATCTCTAAATGAATTGTGTGTAACCCCGTTTACAATTTTCATTTCATCATAGATGGTTGGTCCATGGACTATGTTCAAAATACTCCTCAAACAATACATCTTTCCACAGCCTAGATGAACAAAGAAGATACGTCCAATAAAGAACCCGAACTGCCTAGGCTGCCATTCTCTTAGCGACGGCTTCCATACGAACTTCTTGGGAAATTCAGCATAAGTTTGTTCCTTTGCTTCATCATATTTCTTGTTCACATCCATCCAAGCCAAAAACATACTTTGGTTCACAGTAGGTCTACTAAGTACTTCATTAATTGGATTTGAATCTAAAAAAATGACATTTTGCTCGTTTGGAAGATGGAAACTCAGACGTTCAACTAGAGGGTCTCTATACTGAATATCAAATCCAAAAATTCTCTAAGCAGCCTCACAAGGTGATATATACCTACAGTCGTAGTACATATTTATTTTGTCAACACTTTTTTCGAAATTGTCATCCACATAACTCTTGTAAAAAGTTGTTGTAATGCGATCGTGTCCCTTGTTAACATATTTGAATAAATACTTTAACGATCGAGACTGATTGCACCACTCAACATTCACATGAGCACCGTATTCAACAACAAATAGCGATTGTGAGGAACCACAAATCTATTATCAATCTCAATACCATTTTTTGTAACTCATCTTCCATCATCCCTCATGTACGCCGGATAGCCATCTTCATCAATACTGGTAAATTCAACAAATTTCTTTAAAAAATGTTTGGTACAATAGCCGTTCGCCATGCATGGCGAAGAACTCCTTGTAATGTCACATGGTTTGTGCACCATGAAATCTTTCATGACATTATAATAATGAGGATCCGAGACCTCATCAAGAATTTCGCCCGAGATTATCCGATCAATATCATCTGTCGTAGGATATTTATCTTCTGATGAAAGGAATAGCAAAATATGTGCATGTCGCAACCCACGTTTTTGAAACTCTACAGTGTATATAACTGCATCAAAATTGAAAGGTGCAACAGTGTATGAAACATTTGTATTATATGTGACCAAAACTAAATAATGTTAAAAAGTTTATGAAATTCTTATGCAAAAAAAAAGATATTATACCTGATTTAATTGTTCCAAAATTTATTTTGCTTCAGATCGTTAATCAAACCATCCAACTTCATTTTGAAAATCCGACACATAATATCAGGTCGGTCATCTTAGGTCTCAAACCCTTGCTTCTTAAAAAAGTATTATCTCCGGCCATTTTGGATTACACGTAAAAGTGATGAACAGATTAGGATAACCAACTCATCGGCATATAGCCATCACGTTTTGGTAGTTCTGCACCATATATCGTGCTCCACTAGTAAAAATAGATGGTAATATGACACATTTGACCTGTGTCAATGGATTGGTCTCTCCTCTCAGAATTGCATCAGATGGACCTCTGTACATATTTGATCTCACATTTTTTTTATGACTTCGCACATAAGCTAACCAAGATGACTCGACCATCATGTAAGCATCCACCACAAATTATTGGAAAAGCTTTCTTGAGAATAAAAGTATTGACTATTCACATTCATTTTCTTGTAATCTATTTGCAAAATGCTCTCTCATGCTAACCTTTTTTCTCCAACTCAATTTTTTCATACTTGCATTTGTAAGCAGAATATTTTCAATATAACCATCTTGACCATATGAGAAAAGCAAATGATTTATGTAACATACCAGAATTTTGGAGATAAATAATAATAATTATTTTCTGTATTTGAGGTGGATACTGAATATTTGAGAATTTAAGAGAAAATATTAATTTATATTGTTTTGAGGAAATAGTTAAATATTTGGTAAATTCAGGGTATAAGTGTAATTATTAATTTGGGGTGCAAGTGAGATTTTTAGAAATTTTGAGGTCTAAGTGAGAATTCTGGAAAGGGTCTGGAAATCACCTTAAAATTAATTAGGTGTGTATATATATTAAAGGTGGCTTGTAGCGTGGGTGGTAGTGCGTGCACATGTGAGAGAGACAGTCGCGAGTTCGAGGCGGAGGTTCTACGCGCGCGAGGAAAAAGATCGATTTTATTCAACCAAGGAAAGGCTGAAAAATGACATGTTTAGCCCAAAGGTGGTGGTAGCGTGTGCGACCCAACGGCTGCCACGTGGCCGCGCCTCAATCATTCATTTTTTGCTGTTTTAAAGCCCATTTCAGGTGTTTTTGAGCAGTAAAAATGAGGGGAGAAATGGGAGAAGAAGAGGGAGCTCGACCAGTAACAAAAATGGGAGAAAAGTGGGAAAAAATTGGGAGAAAATTCTGTTTAATCGAGATAAAATTAGTAGAAGCGTCGTATGTTTAAATTACACGTTTTGCACGGTCAGACTTGATTAGTATGAGCCGTAATCTTATTATTTTTCATAAAACACATTACTTCACAGTGGGAGTGTAGGAGATACGAGAATCAGTTGTTTAAAGACAAGTTTCTAACCCTCTTTTCGTGTTCTCCAAACCCTATGCAAGTCCCTATCGTTTTACATATCTTATTTCTTCCCTTGCCGTGATTCGGTTCTACGCATTAATTGTAATATCCCGAAATTTCGGTAATGATATTAATTATTAAATTTTGATTAATTATTAAATTTTGGCATTTGAGGATTTAAGGTAATCAAAGAGTGGTAAAAATAATACTGCTAATAATAAAAAATGTGTAAATTATGTTAACTTAATTTGAATTAATTAATTAATACATATTGATAATATAATCAAAATAATAATAATGAGTTAAGAAATTAACTTAAATTAATTAATTAATAAGTTTAATTTGTGGCTGTGGTGCGCGTGAATGGCTTGGAGGCCAAGATTGACACAGTGACCTTCTCCAAAAAAATCTAAACACAGAGAGTGAGAGACAGAGGGAGCGAGCAGGGAGAGAGCTCACGAGAGATTGAGGGGGGGAGATCGAGACCGAGAGAGATTGAGGGGGGTGAGATCGAGACCGAGAGAGTGAGGAAGAGAGATCGAGAGAGAGGGATGGCCAATCGGCCATGGCAGCCACTGCCATGGCCGACGAGGAGCAGCCGCGGCTTGAAGAAGTCGCGGCCATGGCGACGTGAAGCAGCGGCAGTCGGGGCGGCGCGGTGGCGCGCGGTGATGGCCGGAGGCAGGCCCGGCGACCAGCGGAGGGCCGGACAGAGAAGGCCGGCCGCAGCCATGCATGGTTGCAGGCGGCCGGATGCGTGGGAGGAGAAGAAGGAGGCAGCAGCGCGGGGAAGAAGAAGAAGAAGAAGAAGAAGAAGAAGAAAGGAAGGAAGAAGAGGAAAATGAAGAAGAAAAGAAGAAGAATGAAAGGAAAGGAGAAGAAGAAATGGAGTTGCAGGCGCGGGTGAAGCAGGGAAGAAGAAGAAGAAGAAGAAGAAGAAGAAGAAGAGGAGGAGGAAGAAAATAAAGAAAAAAATAAAGGAATTTTGGGATTTTTCGACAAGGGAAGTGATCAGGTACATGGGTAAAAATTTGTAGAAGCATGTTACGTTTAAATTATAAATTTTACGCGATTAAAATTAATTAATTTGAGTCCCGATTGTGTTATTTGCTAGGAAATGATTTAATTTGCATCGGGAGCTCGAGTGAGGTCGGAATCAGCTAATTTCAGGCAAGTTCCAATCCCTTTCCTCGTATTCTTTAATTCCCGTGAGAAACCCCGTGATTTCCTGTATTTTATCACCTCCCTTACTTTAATTCGGCACATTGCCTTATTGGTTGAACTATTATTCATTTGTTTTAATTTAAATTAAATCTGAGGCTTCTATAATTTTATTCGTTGTGAGCCTAAGGGGGTTTGTACCGCCCCCATTCCTTTCGGAATGATGCTGAACCCAGTTAGAGAACTAGGTTCCTAGTCGTACGGGTTTTATTTACAGTTTTTCTCGGATTTATTTATGATTTGGTTAGAGCTATTGAGCAGTGGGGCAGGGGTCAACCGTTTGGTGACGTTGGGGTAGACTATGGTACGGCCCTGATGTGGACCGTCGGGTGGACACCCCTAGTCACTGGCCGTTGACCGATGCCACGCACTGCTGACAAGCTCTGCCGGTATGTGATTTACTGCATGATTAGATACATTGTATCACTGTTCATGATTTGATATGCACATGGGTACGGGATGCATATTGGGATATCCATTTATTGAGAATGCTTGGACACGGACATTCTAGTTTGGTTAGGTTGCATCCAACGCGAGCATATGCATGGCGTGTGGTTTACTATGTGGGCGGAGCATGGCCTGATGCCTGGATGTATGGGCGCCTTGTATCACGTTGATGCTCACTACGCCATTGCATTTCTATGTGCATTGCATGGATACTGATAGTATTTAGTTCTCGGACGGGAGTACCGTTCCGAGGGAGCCTATGGCTCGGTTGTCGGGAGTACCGACGGATACAGGTGACGGGAGTACCGGCCTGGGACAGCGCGCGCAGGTTTGTTGCAGATATTTGTTGCCTTTCAGGGCAGCGGCAGGTTGGTATGGGACTTGGGTGCCATGTGTCTTGTGTGGGCCCCAAGGACCGATATGTGCTTTTATTTTGTTATGCTATTGAGCTGTTGTGTTGTAGTGTCTCATGGCTTGTGTGTACCTGGGGGTTTATTCTGGGGTGAGATTTCTGGTTTTGAGTAGCCTTATGCCTTTTCTTCCTTGTGCTTGCTGAGTCTCTCGACTCACCTTGCTTTCCATCATTCCAGGTAGTGGCGGCGTGAGCCACGGCAAGGGAGTCAGCTTTAACGGCAGAGTCGGTGTGGTGTACAGGCAGTCTCGTCAATCCCTATCCACTCTGATGTCTAAGTAGAATTTACTCTATTATTTCGTACTGTGCCAGGTGTTTTCTCGAGTCTTGTGTATGTCGGCACAGGAGTTTGTGTTTATTTATTTATCTTGTGACCGCTGTATTAGCGGGGTACCCATAGTGCATGCATGTCTTGAGCTTTGCTTCCACTGTTCTTATTTTTTTTGTGTATGCATGCCGGGGTGGTCTTTGTCTGGTGTTTATTACTTTTCTCCTCCCGTAGGTGCTCCCGTTCGGGTAGTCCGGGTGGTTGGGGATATCCGGGCGGGGGTGCTTACATTAATTGTGTGACCACACGTGATAACCATTTTATGATTTGTGTGTTATTTCTTACTAACCGATATGAGACTTTGTATAGCCCTTATTTCTTAGGGAATGATGCCAAACCCAAGTAGGACTAGGTTCTTAGAGGGTCGGTTGTGGTTGTGGGTACCCTCTAGTGTAAGTTGTTGTGACTGGGGGCTAGAGACTTGTTTATGTGAGTTTAAGGGTGTGGAGTACAAAGTTACTGGTTCTCGACCATTGGGTCGTGACAATTGATCGTTGGATGTATGGCTGTTAACTATTGGTTGTTGTAACAAGCCATAGACGGACCAAGAAAGCTGGCATTGCCAGTCACCTACCTTTGATTGTGCATATCATGGTATTGTGACACATGGGAATTGCGTTGCATTCATTGAGGGACATGTTTTGTGTGTGTTGGGAGGTGTGAGCATTGGTATAACCCAGTTAGCCTGTTAAGTGTCGACTTAGGTATGATAGGTGAACATATGCATTAGAGTATTCTTCCTGTGTGGGTTCCTATGTGGTTGTAGCATGTGTAACACCCCGCTTTTCTCTTATCGAGCGTGTCACTATGCTGGGGCCCAAAATATACATAATTTATTTTTTTCTTTCTTTCCCGATACATAACTTAAACCTTAAGTACCGAGTCCCGAACAAAACCCCCAGCAAATCATTAAAAATGCGGAAGCGATAATCGAAACCTGATATGGTACATAATCAAATCACTTTATTTATAATATGAGAATTCGTACAATAATTAACATCATATCCTCAATATTGAAATACATAAATACATGGAGATTCCATAATATTTTAACAAGGCTAAACATCAATAAAGCATAAGCTAAAATATATCCAATTCAGCTCGCTGAGTCCATTGGCCACGCCATCATGTACCGTCTCATCTCAACATGTTCTTTATCTAAGCTGCAAGTCTAAACTGGAACGTTGAATGTTCCAGGGGCATAACCCATTAGAAGATGAAACTTCTAGTGAGGGTCCAAAACATATATACAAATGCATGATACAATAATATGAACAACATTTGCCCTTAGTGTAACTTCCCTGACCCGCAAGCCCGGCTAGGAATCCTAGGCAAATCCCAAATATTTGTAGGATAAGCCTAACGTTATTCTCTCAACGCCCTTGGAGAATTACGGCTACACTCTGGGAGCGACATCCCATTCCCATGCACAAATATCAATGTGACAATAATATCGTGCCATGCAATTATCATGACTTTCCATGTAATATGACAAAATTAATATTGCATTCATAAATAGCATGCATATAAACAATCATCTCATGAATATCATATAGGGTAGGATAACTCACAAACCATGTTTAGGATAAAATTACTCACCAAATCATACTCAGGATAGAACAACTCACCTTTTGAGATAAACTTGCATTTCCTCGAAAAGCATGCATCGCCTCGATATGCGTGTCCTGCCTCAATTTTCGTGCCAACTCTCAAAAGTTGCGCCAATCACATCATCTCGATCTCCACAATCATAAAATAATATTTAATCACTAAATATCCTCAATATTCTATTTATTTCCTTTTATTTTCTATTTTCCTTCATTTTTCCTTCTAAAAATCCCAATAAATACATCGAGACTATTTTCTCAAATTTATCTTCATAACAATTCATAATATGCTATAAAATTCAAAGGAAAAATACTGGATTTACCCGGATGTTGCATTTTCACACAAAACAAGGTTCTTTGATGCTAAAATCGAGACATCGGGAACCCGAAATTCAAATTTTTCTACACGGACCTTCATAAAATATTTTTCCTGATTTTTCAATAATTTTTTCAGAATTTTCCCGATCCCCATGTGCTCGCACGCACCTGCACGTGCTAGGGCGACTAGGGGCGCGTGAGGTGCAATGCGTGACCGGCACGCGTCGGTCATCTTCCCCGGCGACGGCGACGCCGGAAAAATTAGCCGACTCCACCTCTTGAAAGCCCTCATTGAGTCGATCCTCATGGCTTAAATTTGAGGCTGAAAGGAACACTGGAAGGCGCCCAATCGGGCGTTTGAAGTCTCGGCCAGACCACCGCCTCCGAACTCCGATTTGCTTCGAAACCTATCAAAACCAACACGAAAATGCTCCATTTTCTCCAGAAACTCTCCTTAGCTCATGGGCTTCAAAAGCCCTATGCTTTTAGCCTCCAATTCGTTCGGTTGAGCCTTCGATTTGAAGCTCTAACTTGCCCATTTTTGGCCAACTCGAAACCCCTATTTATAAGCATCCTCGATGCCTCAAATGCCTCAAATCGGTTAGCCCATGAGCCTTAGAGCATCTACCTTCCTCATATGGCCCTGGAACGAGCCTTACCCGACCACAAAAAGAATTTTGCAGCCACTCGATCGCGCGGCCATTTTCGATCGGATTTTCTTGCTTTTTTGGCCAACCCAATGGCCCTTGTTGGATCCTCCTTTACAAAAGATGCTCCCCTGACAGTGCCTCGTGCAACCCCATGGTCCATTTCGGCCATGGCCCACCGACCATGTGCTGGTCATTGGCCAACTTTGAAAATTTTCAGTTTAACCCATTAACTTTTGGGCTATCTCACTTTGACCCTTTTCACTTAACCCCTTAACTTTTCATAATTGCATTTAAGACCCTCAAGTCCTAAAACATCATTTTGACCCCTGAAGATTCCAAAAAATCATCATTTCGGTCTTCCTCTAGCAATTTCGAAAAATTGCACTTAGGCTCGAATTTTCGTTTTGGCCCTAAACCTCTTTGTTTCTTCCTGAAACCACTGAAGGGTTGTTTCTTATGAAAAATCGAAGCCTCCTCAAGCTTCCGTTGACTTCAGAGAAGTCGTCTATAACAATTCGGTATTGCAGCCTAATTGGCAGCTGTATTTTTGCTATACCGAAAACTGTTCCCGATCCAATTTCTTTCGGCACCATAAATCCTATCTCGGGGTGCTCGTTAATTCCACATCATTTTCCTTTGGCATCTCGGCTCCAGGGCACTCCGGGTAGTCTATTTGATCAATTTTTTGGGCTATTCAAATACCAATTTTCTCTGAATTCCCATTTCTCTAATAAATTGCTTCTTTTTAATTAACCCAAATTTATCGGGTATTACAGCATGACCTAATGCTTGGCTTATGGGGGCCTTACCATCATGCTTATGCTGTAGAAACCATTGCATTTCTTATGTGTTGCATTGCATGATTCTATATGTGCGGTGACTTTGATTTCTTGAGGTACATCTTTCAGACGGGAGTATTGATCCAAGGCTATTATTGCGGACATGAGTACCGTTCTATTTCAGGCGGGAGTACCTATCTAAGTTTGGCATCACACACAAAAGAATCATTCCGTTTCAGGCAGGAGTACTGACCTGAGGTTGACATTACACGTGGAAGTACCATTCCATTTCAGGTGGGAGTATCAACTTGAGGTTGACATTACATACGAAAGTATTATTCCGTTTCAGGCAGGAGTACCGACCTGAGGTTATCTTTGGCTCGTGGTTTCATGGTTGTCAGTTTATGGTAGCGACAGGTTTGTTAGGGACTTGGGTGCCGGTGTCTTCTATGTGGGCCCCAAGGACCATTATGTGCATGTTTATTTATGCGGTTTTCCTTTGATTTGTGGTTCATGCTATGCATGTGTATGTCTTGGGCACATGGTGTGTAGGTTGTGCTAGGTTATTCTCTCAAAGCCTTAGCCTTTGTTCTTGTTTATACTTCTTGAGTCTTGTGACTCACCCTTTCTTTCCATCATTTCAGATAAGGGAAGTGCCTTAGTTGACAGGTTCGTTGAGTAGTGGTGGGACCTATCTTTTGGATAGTAGTATCGTGTGCAAAGCTATCCTAAATAAACGGTCCTAGGTGTCGTTTTATTTTGTCAGTTTGTGGAGCTTAAGTACTTTGTTGTCAACCTTATCTGTGTAACTCGTTGTTAGAAAGCTATGGTTTGTATTGCATTGAGTTTGGTGTTTGTTGTTGGCTTGTGTTATTGTTCTATATCATCCAAATAATGACTCTTTCATGGATCTTTTATGCTAGCGGGGGCTTCGAGAGATAAGCCGTTACAGTTCACATCACCCACTTGACTGAATAATGGTGTCATGTTATACCCGAAGACCAAATTGGGAAAACAAATTAAAAATCAACATGTTGTGCCATGAAAAAATGGGGAGAAAAAAAAGTAAAATTTTGAGAAAAAACTGGCGGCAAAAGGATTGCCGCCAGATGCCTCGCGACAACCTGCTGCGAGGGCTAACTGCTAGGGCCAGCCTTGCGGCTGCTTAAAGGCTTCCCCCGAGGGGCATCCTCGTGGCTACTTGCAAGCTGGCGATGAGGGTCAGCCTCGCGACTGCTTGCCGCGAGCTGCCTCGCGACAGGTCCTGGCTGCGAGGGTCAGCCTTGTGGCAGCATGCTGCGAACAGCCTCACGACTAAGAGAAAAAAACCTCTTCTCGACGAAGCCTAAGCTCTACTCAGTAATTGCCACATGTCAGCACCAGCCATCCTTGATAATCGTGCCCTATAAATACCCAGCTACAGGAGATTAAATGGGACTTTTCGATTTCAGTAAATCTTCGACCTATTAACTGCATTTTTACTATTTTGGTGAATAGTTGTTGGGATCTGGCACTAACTTAGGCATCGGAGGGTCTTCAAAGGGGAAGATTCTCGCGAGCCTTCTAACCTATTTTCTGAGCATCAATAGGGCCGAATCCTTACGGCAAGACCTTACGGCAAAACCAAACCCTTGTGGTGAGACTTAGTGGCGAGGGTAAAACCTTGTGGCAAAAGAGCTCGCGACAAAGCCTTGTGGTGAAAGATCTAGTGACGAAACCTTATGGCAAAAGAGCTAACGGCGAAGTGTTGTGGCGAAAGAGCTTATGGCGAAAGAGCCAGCGACAAAGACCTTGTGGTGAACGAGCTTGTGGCGAAGACCTTATGGCGAAATCCTTGCGGTGAGCATCCTAGCGACTAACTCTCTAAAAGAAACTTCTCTTATGGCAACCTAACTTCACCTGACACCGAGCTTGAGTGGACCCCACTTCACAAATTTTAATTATTGTATTTTTGAAAACAACACAACATAAGAAAAACATTCGTGACAATTGTTACAGATTGTAACACTGTAAACGAGATAAAGAGATTACAAAATTATGAATACATATGGTCACAAAACTTGGATGAAAAAGTATGCAAATGAACAAACTCATAACTTTCTCCTGTAACACTACTGAAATGGGTTAGAGCAAAAGAGCTATGTGTAAAATGATAAGTAAGATCGCTACGAGACAAACAACGTAGTTCAAAAATTTTGAACCTTATCTCGATCCCGGTGATTGGGTCAACGTCGAAATCAAAGCATTCACATACAAAATAAAATAAATCTAACCTTTAGATTTTTGAGTCGTTTGTGGATTCGAACCGTCCAAGCATCCGGCCTCTAACTCGTGATACGGGGCACACTTCCTTTGGCGAGAAAAGCGGAATGAGAGTGCTAGCTTCCTCTAGTTTCAAATCGATGTGAAAAGAAACGGGAGAAAGTGAATGACAATTTTTCAACTCTTGAAAAATCACAACAAAACCATTCATTTATTTAGACAACCTTTAAAGGGGTACTTATAGAGGAGAAGGCCTCCTAGGGTTTCTTAAACCCTAATATGTAACACCCGAGAATTTCATAAGATTTTAAGAATAATTTATCATAGGCTATAAGTGAAATCTTTAGAATATTAGGGCTATAACATAATTATCGATACAGTCTTGAGTGCCCAAGAGCCTAAATATCTAAGGAAAATGATATGGTATTGATGAGCATTTCAAGATTTGATTTATGGCATCGAAAGAAATCGGATTAGAAACAGTTTTTGATACAGCTATGATTCAGGCTGAAGAACCAAATCATCGCATGAGACTTCCAAAAAATCAACAGAACCCTTAAGAGACTTTGATTTTGTAAGTAGAACAACCTTGAGTTGGTTTCGGGTTGAAACAAAAAGATTAGAGGTTAAATTATTCATTAGGGCCTAAGTGTAATTTTTTAATTTTTCCCAAGGGAGGTCAAAATGACGTTATTTCTAAATTTTTGGGAATGGAATGAGAAGTTTAAAACTTGAGGGTCTTAATGGAATTATTGAGAAAATTAGGGGCTTTAAGGAAAGGGCCAAAATGTAAAAAAAAAGCTAGAGGTGTCAAAGTGTAAATGTCAGAAGTCGGCAAGTGTGAAACTTACAAACTTGCATGGCCTCTAGAAAAAGTCCACGATTTCTGTGATAGGACGGCCGAGGTTGGCCTGGGGGAGGTTCATCATGGCCTAGGGAAGCTTGGGGACCAAGCCTTGGCCGATGATTACCCGTGAGGTGGCCGATTTTTAGCTATAAATAGAGGTCGAGGGTTTTAAAGTTTAAGGCATCAAATTCTCAAGTTTTTGGAGAAATCAAAGGGATTGGATAAAAGACTTTTATTCTCGAGGTAGCAAGGAGCATTTCTGAAGAGTTTGGAGCATTTTTGTGTCGACTTGGAAGGGTTTCAAATGGTGGTCAGAAAATTAGGTATCGCCGAAAACTGAGGCTTTAAACGGCTATTTTGGGTGCTTCCAGCCATTGTTTCAAGCATCCAAGGGTATCATTTTGATTAACTTGAGGAGTAGGGCAAGGTGGGTGGAAAATCTAGCATCGCCGATGTACCGAAGCCGAAGAAAATGATTAACGCGTGAGCTACACGGGCTATCCTTCACTCGCAGACACGTGCTAGGCACGTGAGACTAAGGGTAATTCTGGAATTTCTTTTATTATTTTTTAAATTTATTTTATGATTTATGGTGTTGAAAAATTTGAGAAAATGTTTGAGAAGATATTTATTTTTGAATTATCGAGGGAAAAATAAGAAGAAAATAAGAGAAAATTATAGAAAAATTGAGAAAATTGAGTAAAAATATGGTTAATTGAGGTTTGACACGTGAATCGAGGTTATGCACGAGAATCGTGACATTTTGAGTACGTTCAATGTGAGTGTTCTTACTTAAAAACTTGGTTTATTGTGAGTGGTTCTACCCTGAATATTTGGTTTTGGGTTTTGATTCTACCTAAACTTGATTTAATTACATGCAAAGGGTTTTATTGTATGTGAACGGTTTAACCTATGATGGTAGTTTTCATGTGGGAGGTTCGTCCCAAAATATTTTATGCATGTGCATTGAATTTTGTACAATAAATAATGTACATGAAATGTTGTTTTATAATGTACATGAAATGTTGTTTTATATGATGCATCAATTTATGGTATGTGGCATTGGCATGTTTTTGTGTTATTCATGTGGGATGTGAGATGTCAATTTGTGACGTGGCATTTGAGTGATAACACTAAGGAAGCGTGCCAAGGATTAATGTCCACTTGTGACAGGGGTTAAGAGTGGACACCACCCTGGTGGTCGATAAGTGGCGGGGCTGAGAGTGGACACCACACTGAATCGGCTTAAGTGGTGGGGCTGCAAATGGACACCACCCTAGGTTCCTTTGAGTGGTAGCATTGTTTCTGAGGTGGACATGGATTCTTAGAGATCGTGTTAATCATCTTGTGGCCAGGATTTTTGTTGACTTGATCTGATATGCTTTTGAGTGGAAACGTAATCCCTAACATGATTGTGGGGTGATTCCCCAAGTTCCTGAATTGATGTTGACCATTCCGTGTTGGAAGTGGTAGCGATGGTTTTCCATTATGTCAAGGAGAGGCGTAGTTGTTACTCTCCTAAGCTAGGATTGTGTTGTGCCTATGTGTTGATATGGTTGTGTTTCCTTTAGAGATATTGCATTTTTCCCGATTAGGGTTAAGTGCTATGTGGGATTCTCTTGGACTGGGACATGTCGGGGGATATGTCGGTTTTGTTTCATGTCTTGCATAGATTCATAAAATTGTTTTGAACTCTCACTTAGATGATTCAACATCTTGTTTGGATTTTGTCCCTAGAATATTCAAACTGTAAGCACCCCCGCCCGGATATCCCAACCGCCCGGTCTATCCGAACGAGAGCGCCTACCTAAGAGAAGAGAAACAAACACAAGACAAAAATACCCTGGCATGCATACATACGAAAAATACAACAGCGGAAGCAAAACAATATACATGCACGCCTACAAGTACCCTGCTGGAACAGCAGTCAAGGAGTATATAAAAATATACAGACACATGTGCCAACGATAAAAGATACAAGGAACAACCGGGCACAGTCAAAAATGAGAGTCAGAACTCTTAACAAAACATCAGAGAAAACGGGGGCAGCTAACTGTACACCCTACCGACACGGCTGGCTGCTAGGTAGCGCGGTCCTCGCCCTCGACTTTTGCTTTACCCTTACCTGGAATGATGGAAAGCAAGGTGAGTCGCAAGACTCAGCAAGTTTATATGAAAAGAAAGGCTATAAACGAAACAGAAGAGGAGATCATCCCAAATATAAACCCACATGTACACACAAGTCATGTGACGCAACAACACAACAGTGCCGCATAATAAAACATATACCGGTCCTTGGAGCCCACATAAAACACCTGGCTCCCAAGTCCCATACCAACCTGCCGCTGCCCTGAAAGGCAACATAAATCACCACAAACCTGTGCGCACTATCCCGGGTCGGTACTCCCGTCACCCGTATCCCTGCCGGTACTCCCGACAGCCGAGCCAAAGGCTCCCTCGGAACGGTACTCCCGTCCGAGAACTAATAACTACCAGTAACCATGCAATGC
Source organism: Diospyros lotus (assembly GCF_014633365.1). NCBI lineage: Eukaryota > Viridiplantae > Streptophyta > Magnoliopsida > Ericales > Ebenaceae > Diospyros > Diospyros lotus. The sequence goes on along the minus strand of NC_068343.1, from coordinate 12,041,251 downwards.
ATATAAAATGCAAGGCGTAATGAGCATCAACGTGATACAAGGCGCCCATACATCCAGGCATCAGGCCATGCTCTGCCCACGTAGTAAATCACACGCGATACATATGCCCGTGCTGGATGCAACCTGACCAATCTAAAATGTCCGTGATCAAGCATAACCAAATCATGATGATCTCATCATGCAGCCCGAACCCATGTGCATATCAAACCATGCAACAAAAATAAAATAATCAGGCATGCTATAATCACATAACGGTAGAGTAGGTCAGCAGTGCCTGACACCAGTCAGCGGTCAGTGACCAGGAGAGACCATCTAACGGCCTAAAATAGACCGTATAACAGTCACACCGTCACCGTACAGCTAACCCTTGCCCCCACTGCCTAACCACTCTAGCCAATAAATAACCAAAAATCTAATAATAATACCCGAGAGCTAAGAACCTAACCCCGGGTGAGTACGACATCATTCCCATAGGATTGGGGGTGATACAAACTCCCGTAGGCAACCAACGAATAATACCCTCGAAACCAGGTTAATAAATTAAATTATTAAACACACCGTTTAAATTCCATAATTTATTAACAACCAAATCCAACGAAGGGACGTCAAATAAATTGATATCGAAAGAATCGACAATGAGGGTATAAAGAACTTGCCTTTTCGGAGATAACTTTAGGCTCAATTTGACCAAACACGGTCAAAGTTATACAAACTGTAATATTCTAATTATAGACAAAATTAATAAAATTGGACTCTAAATAAAATTTCAACCGCAGAGATTATTAATTACTAGTTTAATTACATACCTGAATAATTAAATCAGGATTAAACAGGATTTAATCCAATTTTTGAAGCCCAAATTTCTCAATTTCACACCGCGAGCTCACTGTTTCTTTTCTGTCAAAATTTGCTGCTGTTCGTTGCTGCAAAAACAGGCCCGAAATTGGGCTTAAATAAGGCAAAAAGGGGTGGCTGGGAAGCAGCCACGTGGCAGCTGCTTGGACTAACGTTGGAGGCCACCGCCTCTTAAGCAAACGGCACCGTTTTGGCCCTCAATTGGCTGAAATTAAATTCCAGCAAAATCAGCGACAGTGCAGCCCTTCCTCAAGCTCGATTCTGAGTCCACAACCCAGCCCCTATGCACGCCTGCCACTTGATCTACTAAGCACCTTGTTAATATAATACACATTCACTTATATTTAATTGCTAACTTGAATTGCCTTTATTAATTTCCAGCACTTCACGCACTGCTCCATTCCAATTCCTTAATCTCATAATAAATTATTATTATAATGCTTGATTATAAACTTATTCTTACACTTAATATTATTATTATTGTTGATTAATATTCTCTTTAAATTAAATCAACACAATAGCTACTAACTAAATTAAACTATGATTTACGGGTCGTTACACAAACGTTCCGAGTGAAGGCAGCAACGCCAAAGGCAAAGGAATTGCCGATGAGTGACAGTTATTTGTAGATGGTTCGTAACATGACTTTTAGTTTATGATGCATTATATTTTGATGATGTCATGTTAAAATAATGGTACGGCCATCATGTTATGAATAAAGTGGTTACGATTATATTTTATTTGAGGTTTTAATCTAGCTTCCACATTTGTAATGATGTTATCTGTCTTAGTTTCCTGATTCTAAGTTAAGTGTGCTAAGAAGGTTTAATGGAATTGTCAGGGAACGATTTATGTTATGTGTTGTGGAAAAAAAATATATCCCTGAAATTCTAAGTCTTTAATGCCCGAAAAAAGTGGGGCATTACATAATAGATATGAGTCGGCCCATTTATCCTAGTCTAACTATGAACTTAATTAAATGGCCTAAATCCAACTATAAGTTTAAATAAAATATTTGGTTCAAATCTAATTTAAACTCAAATATAATATTTAATTTAATATTTGGTCAAAATGTTTTATTCAACCCAAATATTAATTTAAACCCAAATATATATTTTATTTTTTATTTGTCACTCTAACAAATAGAAAATTTTTAAATTAAAAACTTATTTCTAATTTAATCAATTACCATTTTAGAAAACTCTTTCTTTTATGACGACCCATCATCATATCAAGGTCATTACGTCTATTGGTTCTTTTTCTGTGAGAACCTACGACAGCACAACTTTTTGCCAAAGTGTCTCACTTAACCATATGTCCGCTCTCCTAGTTTAAGAAGGATCGTACCTATTGTGTATGACTCATTAGATTTCCTAATATGTTGGCAATGTGTCGATATGAACACATAAAACAAGATTGACCTCTAGTAAGGCATCATGTCTATCCAAATATTCAAAAGGATTCATAATCCTTAAACAACATTTCACGAGCATGGTTACCATGTAATTCGATTATCTCACCAATGTATCTTCTGTGATCTTAAGTCTGGCGATGTGTTGCTTAATTACGATCGCATAAGTTTTTCTTCGATCCTCCGGATATCCTCACTAAATAGAAAGTGAATCAATAATTTTTTATTAATCTCTTTCACCATGGCCATGGATTTAAAGTAAATACCCACCGAATGTGCCTTAAATACATCATCATCTACAAGGGATAGACAAGTCACATCTTGGTTATGCACCCATCTCTATAAGCCTTACGATATGCCCAACGATCGCCCACGTGCAGTCTTTGTCTAAGCTCATTGAAACGATGTCAAAGCATACCGGTCTTATTATGAGATGACCGTAATAACCTTAGGTCTAAGGATCAGTTACACCCATCTCGTATGAGAATTCCATTAACATATAACCAAAATGGATTTTCATGGCGAGTTATATCCATTGACACGTTCTCCAACATTGGTCACCTATGTACTTGTCTAGGCATCCCCATACCTATGGGTGTAAGACCCCCAATGCTATTCGATAGCAAAAACATAGCACATACAAGTTTTTTCACAATTGTCAATGTCTGTTATTGACATTGCTATGACTTGGGACATTTAATGATGTCTAGAAACTATTATACATCATCTTATATCTTTATAGATTAATTACAGTATACATCATATGAACTTCTATCTAGTTTCATCCAGTTATTACAATAATAACAAGAAACTAATCTGATTGGGTCTAGAATACCTACACTAACATGCTGGACATACTCTTCTCAACCTAGAATGACGTTGACCTCTTTTGACCCTATATTACCTTTCAAATTTACAAGGAGACAATACCCTCTAATTGTACCATATGCAATGACAATAAACAAAAATCAAAGACAATCACTCTATGGATTGTATTTGAAAAGACCAGTATCATATCATTTCAAAAAAATCAACATTTAGCGGCAGTTTTTTTTGCATTTTGTGGCGATATTTTTGCATTTTGAGACAATTTTTTTGCATTTTGCGGCGGTTTTTTTGCATTTTACGGCGATTCACGTAATTTAGTGGCGGTTTTGAAAACTATTACTATATTAGCCGTCGCGGAGCATTTAGTGGCGATTTTCAGCAACCGCTGGAATAACAGCCACTAAGTCATATTTTTTGCGGTGATTTCAAAACCGCTCAAAAAAAGTGATTTAGCGGCGATTTTTAAAATATTTAGCCGCAAAAAAATTTTAAAATATTGAATTTTAGCGGTGGTTTTAAAATCGCCGCAAAAATTCAAAAAAATTAAATTATAGTGGCAGTTTTAAATCGCTGCAAAAATTTGAAAAAATTAAATTATAGTGGTGGTTTTAAAACCGCCGCAAAAATTCAAAAAATTTTAAAATTCAAAAAATTTTGAAATTCAAAAAAATTCAAATTTTTAAAAATTTTATTTGTAAATTTTTTATTTTTTTTCTAAATTTAGCGACAGTTTCAAAAAACAGCCGCTAAATTAAATTTTTTAATAAATTATGCGGCGGTTTTTTCAAAATCGCCGCAAATGTTATTTAATTTTAATTTTTAATTATTTAATTATTTTTTAAATTTAGCGACAGTTTTTAAAAAACCGCGGCTAAATTAAATTTTTAATGAATTTTGCGGCGGTTTTTCAAAACCGCCGCAAATGTTATTTAATTTTAATTTTTACTTATTTAATTATTCTCTGAATTTAGCGACGGTTTTTAAAAAATCGCCGCTAAATTAATTTTAATTTTTAATTATTAAATTAATTTTTGAATTTAGCAGCGATTTTTTAAAAATCGCCGCAAAATTAAATTTTTTAATAAATTTAGTGGCAATTTTGAGAAACCGCCGCAAAAAAATAGCCCGCAAAAAATCAATTTTTTTGTAGTGTATGCAATGATAATAAACAAAAATCAAGGACAATCACTCTTATGTGGGATAATATTTGAAAATACCAGTATTCAGTCATGGACAATTATATGTTGTTGTGTCAAGAGTCACAACATGCGATGGACTGAGGATACTGATATGTGATATAGATGGGTGACCAATGAATTTAATGACAAATGTAGTGTATAAGAAAGTTTTCCAAAACTTGTAATCCTTTTGTTACATATTTGTTCATCTCTCATGATTGTAACATAATTATTTTATTTATTTTTTACTTCTTCATTGTGATGTTTATTTGTTATAACTACCGAATACGATCATTTTTTTTCCTTGCTATATCCGTGGAGAGTGATGCACTAGTTTAACATTAATTTACACCAGCCGCATCATTGGACTTTTGAAATTCAATGGATTTAATAATTATTTAAACAAGGTAAAATAATTTTATATTTAATATGGGTAAGGGTTATTTAATATTGCATCTAAAAAATACTTTAAATTTTTAGTTTTTAATTTTAATTTTCCTACGGAAAAGGTTTATTTAATATTGTTTTGGGTTATTTGGTATTATCTTAAAGTGTTGTTTGACAGTTTTGATTTATTAATTTAGTTATATATAAATATAATTTTATTTAAGTAAAAAAAAAGTCACTGAGTTGATTTTATTTAAGAAATAGCATGCAATTTGATAGTTTGATTAATTAATTTATCTTTGTTTTTCCTTGTTCCCCCCCCCCCCCCCCCCCCCCCCCCCCCCCCCCCCCCTGCCCCCATTGAATAAGAGAGTACGTAGATTAGTGGAAGAAATAAAAATTAAATAATTTATTAAAAACATAAAACATAATAGTCAAATGAAGGTGGGTTTGTACCTAATCGTTCAGATCCGGCGCATTAACCATGTGGTACAACTTCTTTTCCGTTGCCAACAATTCTATCCATAATTTATGGGGAATTAAAGCAGCATAGGAGAAGTCATTGGATGGGGACCGTCACGCCTTTCCCCGTTCTATACGAACTTTGGTAGAAAATTCTTCAAGCAGGCCATTGCATATTTCCCTGAACAACCCTCCCTTCTCTCACTTCTATGCCTATATATAGCCACCCACTTCCTCCATCCCAGCCAAGCCAAACTTATCGGTACTAGCAAAGAGAGAAAAAAAAAAAAATGAGGTTGTTGTGGGCACTAGCCTTGTGCTGCGTTATCTCCCTGGTGGGAGAGTCGGCGGCCCAAGACATTGGTTCTCTTATCAACAAAGACCTCTTCGAGAAGATGTTGAAGCATCGCAATGATGGCAATTGCCAGGGCAAAGGGTTCTACACTTACGAGGCTTTCATAGCTGCGGCCAAGTCTTTCGGAGCTTTTGGAACCACTGGAGATGTCAACACCCGCAAAAGAGAGATTGCCGCTTTTCTTGCTCAGACTTCCCACGAAACTACCGGTACGTTCTTCTTTTTTACTCTTATGTTTTTAATTAGATTAAATAATAACAGGTTCGGAAAATTTAATGTTTCTTATTTATACTGAAATAATTAATTAATGACATGGATGGATCATATACATATATATATATATATATAGGTGGGTGGCCGACTGCACCAGATGGCCCATATGCATGGGGGTACTGTTTTCTTAAAGAACAAGGCAATCCCCCTGACTACTGTGTTCAAAGTCAACAGTGGCCTTGTGCTCCTGGCAAGAAGTACTTTGGACGAGGCCCTATCCAAATCTCATAGTGAGTAACTCTCTCTCTCTCTCTCTCTCTCTCTCTCTCTCTCTCTCATTGAACAGACATACATATATGGTCATGTTGTTTGTGAATTTATCATGATGAGCTGAATTCTCGCGTGATGCATCATGAACTTGGCAGCAACTTCAATTATGGTCCAGCCGGGAAGGCCATAGGGTCGGACCTGTTGCATAACCCAGACCTCGTTGCAACCGACGCAACCATATCCTTCAAGACAGCCTTCTGGTTCTGGATGACTCCACAGTCACCGAAGCCTTCATGCCATGACGTCATTACCGGCAAATGGAGGCCCTCTCCGGCGGATACAGCAGCCGGCAGGGTGCCTGGCTATGGGGTGATCACCAACATCATCAATGGCGGAATCGAATGCGGGAAAGGCGCTAATGCGCGGGCTGAAGACCGGATTGGATTCTACAAGAGATACTGTGACATTTTGGGCGTGAGCTATGGCAACAATCTCGACTGCAACAACCAGAAGCCTTTTGCTTAGGCTTAATTAGCC